>NW_027468674.1:21073304-21113304 GCF_046254945.1 Alosa pseudoharengus | reverse complement strand
TTGTGATAATATCTTGTCTGTGATCCAATTTTTGTCACAGTTTAAATCATGCGCTTTATTGTAATAATTGAAGCTCTGTTTCTCACCCTGCTGGGTCTTTAAGTAGAAAAAAAACACAGCCGCAATAAAAATTCTTCCGGATTTTAACAGGATGTGCATCTCAGTGATGTACAAACAAGTCCTCAATTCATTACTATGAATTTCAGTGAATGCATTTTGCTAAGTTAATTTATGTACATTGTTAAATGAACCCATTAGCTGTCATTGTAGAGCAAATAGAATGAAAGAATGGAAGAGAGAGAGAAAGAGAATGAAAGAAAGATAAAAAAAAGCAAGGATATGTCGACAAATTGGCGACTTCAGAGTATGACTGGGACAATGAATACAAGAGACAGGATATGAGCGAGTATGCATCTGTGTGTATGTCTGTGTGTTTGAGACAGACAAAGTGAGTGAGTGAGGGACAGAGGGGGAGAGAGAGAGAGAATGAGGGAGGGATGGAAAAAGAGAGAGAAAGCAGAAGGGATTGAGACGGAGAGCTGGCGGTAATGATCCCTGCATCCACGGGCTTGGCTCACCCACAGGCATGCTGGCGCCTATGGTCCAGTGGTTCCAAACTTGCTGAGGTTCGGAACTCCCATTACCCCTCTACAAAAGCAGGCAACCAAGACCTGGATGCTGTTAAACAAATTCATTTTCAAACACAATGAGAACTTGGCGAGCATTTTTTAGAAGCATGATGAATTGTACTCCAGCACAGTACATGCAACTAGCATGTGCCGCATATTGCACTAAACCAATAACGCCACTACCAACCACTGAGGGATTTATGACAATGCAGCCCATTCATACAACATTTTTTGGTGTGAGATTTTGAAGCTTTTGGATTTGGTTTTGAATTGATACTTTTTTCATTATTCACTTTTCTCTTCTTGCAAATTAAGTGTGACCGTAACAATTAACAGAAAGTAAAGAATCAAGTAGTAGAGCATATCACACTGTAGAGTTTGCACCATAGCTAAAGAAGTTTAATGCCTGAATGCGGCACATGATGATGTTCTCCACGATGCCTCACTGACGGTGGTGCACCAACCGTCACCGTCTGCAGCTCCATCCTCTCTCTCCATCCTTGAGGTCAGTTTTAGCCGTGCATGGTAGGGTTGTTGTTCGAGCTGGTCTTTGAAGCGTTTGATGGGCCTAGCGTTTCTTGTTTCGCCTCCCTGTGTTCAGCGCACCATAGAGAACTGCTTTGGGCTTCCCTGTATTCCTCTTCCTGCTTCAGACATGATGTGCCAATCATCATGGCACCTGTGCTGTGATGGACGCCACACACGGCTGCTGAGGCTTTCTCTGCAGCGCCGGAGATAATGCCCTGCCATTGGGCGGCAATGAGGGGAGACGCCACACATGGCATGGGGCGTCAGTGAGTGTTGGGTGTGTGTGTGTGTGCTTGTGTGGTGTGTGTGTGTTTGTGTGCATGTGTGGTCCTGGGTGGAGGTCGATCTTACTGGTCATTGAAGTGTGTGTGTGTGTGTGTGTGTGTGTGTATGTATGTGTGTGTGTGTGTGTGTGTCTATATTTGGTCCTGGGTAGTCGTCGGTCTTACTGGTCACTGAAACTTGTTTGGTCCTCTGCAGTTCCTCTGAAAGGCTCTAATCATTTATGCACACATTACAATCCTGAATGACCAAAGGAGCACAGATGGATCAGACTGGAATTAGTAAGTCAATTATTGTAATGGGGGGCTGTCACTACCCTTTTTCGTGTAATGATCATTTTGAAGTTAAAAAGAGATGTTCGAGGGATTGTGCCAACAGTGGGACAGCATTTGTCGGGTTTGGCGTGAGACTGGCAGAGGGAGAGAGAGAGAGATGTTCGAAAGTGGCACAAAAGCGCTGAGATGGATTTTGGAGGGGTAATACAACTACACCCTTTAAAAAAACTGTTAATCTGTTATTAAAATTGACTTACTGTTTGAACTACACTATGGCTATATGGCTGCTGCAGACCTTGGAACAACAATCAGGGCAGCAAAAGAAGAGACAAATCCAGGCAGGCAGACTTTTGGAAAATATCACCTGACACCAATGGGATGTAAAAGTGCAAATTCATGTTTTTCCTCATGGTAGCGAGTTTTTGGTTTTTGGCTCTTGTGACTAACCAAGGCTATGCCATATCTGTAATCTGAGGTAAGCCTAATATGATATCCAAATCAGATACATTTGCATACTGTGAAATTACAAGGAAGATACATTTAAGATAAATTTGTATCATTAACGCAAGCTTGATTTGAGATGATAGGATAAATGAGGTACAGTAGCTATGCTAGCATCCACAGAATCAATCTACACATTCAAAATCAGCTGCAGCTGCCCATGGTTTGTTGTGGGGAAAATATGGATTGCTATATCCAGCTATTCAAGCTAGGTTCATTTGGCTAATAACTCTACCTACCAAAGTATTACCTAATAACATTACAGTATATAACACTGTGCTGTAATGCTTGTCAAATGCTTCCTGGACTGTATCCTAACTGTAGTCTACAGATATTAACACATTCATGAATCTAAGTTATCTATCATTATTTTACTAATGTTAACCATACCTGTCCTACAAACTCAATTGTGAGATAATGCAGCATTCCTTGTTCAAATAAATTAATGTGTTAATCATGTAGGTTAACTTGCATACCAACAAACACACAGCAGTTTGCTAAGGAGAATTTAGGCCTCCTGTTCAAAACTATTCTGCCTTTTGGTTCTGGAGACAAAACCTCCAAATCCATAGATTCACTCCTAGATCCGTTTTCTGTTAGGGTTGTTTTTGGTTGTGCATATTGCATATTATTACGGGAATGAGAGAAAAAAATCTAGTTTAACTCTTGGTCTACTTGAATTTCCCCTTGGGGATCAATAAAGTATCTATCTATCTATCTATCTATCTATCTATCTATCTATCTATCTATCTATCTATCTATCTATCTACTGCAATGTGATGGTAGCATCCAGGAAAGTAGCTAGCAAAGTTAAAATGGAGAACCTATCTTGTTATCAGCGCACAGAAGCACAGAGCTGACCAGCTTTCCTGTTCTCAGTCTCATTCTCCAATGGCAGGTGTGAAGACATGGACAGTCCCAGAACTGTTTTCCAGCCCTCTCACGGGGCCCCCTCACTCACACACACACACACACACACACACACACACACACACACACACACACACACACACACACACACATCTGACACAGTTCCCCATCACCCCAGCCCACTTTCATCCAAGTTTAATTTCTTTCCTCAGAATCCGGTTCCCACCCAAGAGTCCGAGCCTTGGCCCTCGTATTCAGATTTCCCCAGCTGAGGTAAGCCCCATATTGGGTGTCTAAGCTTGTCAATTACAGCCGGCCAACGGGGCCTTAAAATCATAGACGTGTCACATATCAACCACCCTCAAGTTTCGCCCAATGCACATATTCTCATCCTATGCATGCTAACTAAACAGACATATAGTGGCACACTGAGTACAGTATGCGTCTGAATATATATACTCGTAGACACACACACACACAAACACACACACACACAATTCAGGCACCCCAAAACACCTCATTCATCTTGATGGCTGAGAGGAAAAAAAACATCATTTATTTTGTACTTCCCCGATAATTTACTTTTTTCTCTCCCTCTCTCTCTCTCTCTATCTCTCTTTCCTTTTCACAGGAATTCTCCATTTCCCTATAAAATGAAAATTCATCTAGAATTACATCTTATGTCATCATTATGTTTATTAAGCGTGGATGATGTATATGAACAGCGCAGGCTTGCCGCTGAGTGCTTAATGATGCATAAGATTAAGCCGAAGCTCTCAGCTGTGCTGTGACTCCCCTCTGCTTCCCACTAGCGAAGCATGCTGGGAGAACAAGCTCCACGCAGCCATCAGGTGAACACCACGGAAACATCTCTCCCTCTCTCTTTCTCTCTCTCGCTCGCTTTTTAAATCTCGGTGTCCGACATGGGTGTTTGTGCATGCATGTTTAGGTGTCCATCACATAAGTAGTTCCGACTCATACATACATACATCCTGAGTAATGTAAAGTATGTATGTGACAGCTGTGCCCTTTCTCAGACGTCTGTGTGTTTGATTTCCTGGGCATCTATATCGTCTATATTGTGTTTTAGAGGAGTGGTGTTTGTTCCTTTCTGTCTTCCATTACTGTCTCCTTTTTTTCCTTTTTCCTTGAGCCGTTCAGACATCGTCACGTGTTTTGTCGCGGCAGTCTGTGACAAAAACATTATCCTTCTGCTGCTAAACAATCCAATAGTGCTCACCATGGGGGAGGAAGTTAACCTCTTTCCTCTGCGTCAGGCGTACACACACTCCCCCCCCCCCCAAACCACTCCACTCCCCGAGCCTCTCCAACCCCCTACCATCGCCACCGCCTACCTCCCTTGACCACGTGATGCCTGCCACAGTAAATTCAAATCATTAGTCTCCTCAACCCCCCCAACCCACCCCCCCATCGGAGGAAAAAAACTTCTATTAGCAATGGAGACCTCGTAAGAGACCTTCCGCGGCGAGGCACTGCCTTCCCAATTCCCAGTGGAAAAATCCCGCTGCAAAAAACTAATTCTACTTTTAATAATCTGTCATGAAGACCAGAGGCAGTCATAAATTATGTGGGGGAGCATGTGCGGGAGCGAGCCACAAGAGGGAAATCACGCTGGAAAATCAAAGCCCAAGTTTGACAAACTTTGCCGAAGATAAATAATAACTTACAAACGGGATTAGTTGTTAAGTCTCGCCCGACTGCCCAGTCAAGCCACTCCAATCAGCCGCACTCCGAATGAAGAATTTATAGGTAGACCCTGTCATTAGTTTTAGTCTTCTCCTCCCTGTGTGTGTGTGTGTGTGTGTGTACCTCTGTATCGGTGTGTGTGTGTGTGTGTTTGTGTGTGTGTTTATATGCATCCAACCTTTTCTTTTGCCTCTCGCAGACTCATTATATTCTAGGCTTGTCGTTGGGCTCACTGATGCTCCTATTTTTAACTCTGTCCATGCCAGGGATAGAAATGGAGGAAGTCTGTGTTATGTCATATAGGGGGAAGTCCAATGTCCACTGTGATACTTGTATATATTTGAAACATATATCAATGTTAGTATACCACAGCGTATTATACTGGACATAACTGCAGGATATACTGTAAGTCTTGTTTTTCACAGTACAGTATACTGTGTACTGTAGTGTGATTTGCTGTTATAATCAGTATGTGCAGTATAATAAAAATAGAATTCTACAGGGCAATAAGGATATGACATGGATTGAATAGTGTTTTTAGTGTGCTGTATTTGATCATTTCAGAATATTCAGTAAAATATTAAAGTTCCTTTAAAATCTACACTGACGTTATGTTTGTAGAATACCTTATTGGTAACCCTATGAATACATAAAAATTAAAATAATGAAATATGAAATCACAGCTTAATGCTTGAACGCCACTGAATTAAGAATGAGCAGGATCACAGGATAAAGAAGGATGTGAAAAAATCTTGGCTCACTCTTTTGTTTTCATCAGTGTCACGCAGCTACACTTAATTAATATCTGAAGCCAAAAGAATCAAAACATTGCAAGGGGTTAGGGAGCTGTGATGGTGGTGGTGATGTGTGTCTGTCTGTTTTGTGTGTGTGTGTGTGTGAGTGAGTGTTTGTGTGTGTTTGTAAGTGTGTGTGTGTGTGTGAGTGTGTGTGTGTGTGTGTGTGTGTGTGTGTGTGTGTGTGTGTGTGTGTGAGTGAGTGAGTGTTTGTGTGTGTGTGGAAAAGGGGATTCAAGGTAAAAATGACTGTGGAGAGAGTCCACAGAGACAATGTATGTGTGCGTGTGTGTGTGTGTGCAATGTGCATGCGCGTGTATGTGTGTGTGTGTGTGTGTGTGTGTGTGTGTGTGTGTGTGTGTGTGTGTGTGTAGGGGGGAGGTTGCGATGGTGGCGTGGGGAGTCGTCTCCCAACCACGAGGCTACACTCTCTCTGGTCCTCGTGTCAATATCTGTGTAAACTATCGACATGCATCATAATCGTGCCCTTTCTATCAAGTGCAGGCTAAAGAACAATCTCCATTAGCTGACAGCGGCCCCGGCAGGCTTGACAAATTTCACCCCCGACAAGAGGGGAAGGAACCGGGGCGAAATAAAGAGGCATGTTCCAACAAGTCTTGTCAAAATGGTATTGATTTAATCATCTGCAGAAATACACATTCTTGGGTAGTGTAGCGTGCAGCCGCTTCCAGACATGGTTTACTTTTTTTCTCCCTCCCTCTCTCGCTTTCTCTCTCTTTTTTTTTTTTTGTCGCTGGCAGGTGGCTCATGGCTCGTGGCTAGCAACCAGCAAGTGCAGTACCTCACTGGATTCATAGGTGATGAAACACACACTCAGTCACGCACATAGACATACACACATGCGCACACACACACACACACACACACACACACACACACACACACACACACACACACACACACACACACACACACACACAAACACCACACACACACACACACACAAACACACACACTAACCTTTTTTCTGTTACTATTACCATCTCTTCAGTATTGTTTTTCTCACTCAATGCAATTCAAACAATCAATGACCCCCCCCCCCCCCAAACACACACACACACACACACACACAGACACACACTCACCCAAAAAACCCTGCATTCTATTTTTATTTAGGGCTATGAAATGGCACGTAATGATGTGAGTGGGTGAGTCTATATATAACCCTCGGAGTTGGCCAGCATCTCATCCCGGCTAAGACAGGAGTGATAAATAACACGAGCCCTCCATCACACCAGCGCAGCCCCCGGTATTCCCCTCGGCCAGAGCCCGAGGCAGCCAGCCAGAGGTCTGGGAGCGTTTGTTTAACACCGGGCCCTCTCGAAGCGGCTCACGGTGCCGTGACGTTAAGAGCGCAGAACCTGACGTTTGGCGGCCTGAGATCTAAAGTTTTTGTTTTCGTTTTTATTCAAGTTTTTCAAAAAATATGCCCACATATTTGATGTGCTTGAATGATGGCGTCTCACATGGATGTTAAAAAGCTACATCTGCAGAAGGGTTTTACAAACAGGATGTTTACCAGAGGATGTTGTTTTCCATTACGTTCCATTAAGTTCCTGACAGTTGTTAAAAGAAATTTATAACACTTCAAAATAACATCACCCAGATCATAGCATAATGACCCTACACAAATATGCCATAGCCCTCCTGACATAATGTAACAAAATGAAATAAGGCAATAAATAAGCATTAGACAGACACTGCCCTCACACACATTACTGCTGGTGATACCACAATCACCACTTTCCACAGGACAGATACAGCCCTACACACAACACTACAACTAACAACAATAACCCCAGCCCTAGGGTCCCTGCTCTTAAATCTCACTTGAGTTGAGGGGTATTGCCGCACAGCTCATCTAAGCAATGATAAGGTGAACACAAATAACATCACCCCCGTGACAGGGGTCTAGTTCGGGGAGTAGGTAGGGCTCCAGGGGCTCCAGGGGGTATGGAGGCCGGGGGTGGGGGGGTCAGGGAGGGGGTGGGGTGGGGGGGGGTACTTTGAGGCCCATCCAGGACCATCCTGCCCTTGACCCCGTCGGGATGAGGTGGAGGTGGGAGGCTAATGCCTCATCATATTGAGTTTGACTTTGAGCCCTGCGGACGGAGGCTTATAAAACAAAGGATAACAGGCCAGATAAACTGGAGGGGCCATAAACCACAGGGGGGCCGAGAGCCACTGCTCATCCAAGCCACACAAAACCCACCTCAGTGAGCTGAGTGGTCAAGCAACACTCCGTCTATTACAATACAGTGTATCGTATAGGCTTCCCTTCCGCCATGACTGGATAATAAATGGCTCATTGACATTAACGCTGCAAAGTGTACTGTAGATCACCATAAGATAGCAATCTATATATACAAGAGTCAAATGGAGGCCATTGATAATAATCAATTGAAGACATATTAATGAGGCTCTTGACTGTGAATTTGAGGTCAGAATATTATGTTGGCGGAGCTGTTACGCCAAACGTAAATGAAAATGGTGGCTTACCGTGAAACTGATCGGTCATGAATAGGGAATGCAGACTTGACCGATCATGGCGCCTACCCTTTATATATCATGTTGCTCTCAGCAAGGACAAAAGGAAATGCAGAAGGTGACAGCCCTGAAGAATACACCACATCAACATGTCACAAGTAAACAAACCACAAAGGAGCACAATGCATAAGTCGAAAGTAACATTCGTTGAATAAATGGCAATTTGGTTTTCGCAATCTAGCTTCGAAAGGCAGCACACAGACAGTCATCCTAAGACTCTGAAGGACTGTTTTTTTTTCACGACTCTCGGCTAAAGACTGAAAACTGGTTTGAATTTGAGCTCTCAGGTCAACGCGCAAAGGCATGTGTCTATATTTGGCACACGGCTGATGAAATTCAGTGAAACTTTGATTAGAAAAGAGAGCATACAATGTCAAGTGTTATGGCGTTTTAATGTTCAATATCCATCAATACCACAATTACAAAATAGCAAGTCATCACTGAATGCAGTTGAATGACATACGTGTGACAACCAACCAGCACTGAGTAGTTCATTTGTCAGGTCATTAAAGGATTACTTTTTTTGGAAGGAGCGACTTAAAAAAGGAGAAGAAAAACAATAAACGCTTGTCTCTGCGTCCTTGTTTGAGAAACGATACCCATCAAACAGCACTTAATGTCATTTTTCCTCGTGCTTTCTGGAGGATCAGTAAAGATTTCAGAGGGAAATCACCTTCCTCAAGGACCCAATTTATACTGTGCGGAGGATCCATGCACGGGGGAAATGTCGTCTTACTCGTACTGTGGCTGCAGAGGCCCTTTCATTTTCGACTGATGCATGTTAACCTTTGCAGATGGAGCGGTTATTGCTGTTGAAAAGGCAACATATTGCTTGATAAACCATATCATCTGACATATTTGCTGCTTGGTTAGCCAAACAGAGGCTGTTTTCCCATGATTTTCCATGTCAAATTTGTCACCGTGCATGTCTTTTCTGTTTCAGGTCACAGGGCGAGAAGGGAGGGGAAAAAAGAAAGAAAGAAAGAAAAAAAAAACAACCATATCCCACAGTTCCTTGCCAATTTGAGTCATACCAGACAATAAGGTAATTTTCTTATCAAATGGCTATTAGGAGCTAATGTTTGACTTATTTATTTATTTCCCCTTTTTTGGGTGGCAGTCTTGATCTTTGTGTCGATAATGAGGGGGCTTGTGTGAGCAGACAGGATAATTAATAGGAATGTCACTGACACTATATTAATAGCATCTTGCGTGGCATCAATTTGGTTTAGATTGCCTTTTTGACAAGCCATTTTAATTAAAAATATCAACACAAGCATTGAAGGACTTCTGTAGCCGTTTCGGGAAAATATCAAATAATGTTGCCATCTGGTACTTTCTGCATGTCTTGTCTTTACGCTAATTATAAGTAATACTCTGAAGTTTGGTATCAGTCTCCGGCAGACATGCACATCAGCATATCACCGTGGTTGCCAGGAGCTTCACTGAGGAGGACGTGAGGGGCAGTGAAAATGGAACAGATGAGGAAGGTACACTACATGCTCCAGCAAAACCATCACTTGTCATGATGACTTCTCTTTAATTCTCTCTCTGACCAGACCAAGTGGTCTTCATCATAAGAGCCCTTATTGCCATTAAGCAATACAGAAGTGAATAAAATCATGTACTTCACGTGTATGTATTTATTAATATACATTTTAAACTATAACCACGAAACCAACCACCAGTGTATTATTGATCCCTGCACTGAACTCTAACCCACATCTATCCCATGTGTGTACTGATATATTGATAATAAATTCTTATTTTCTTTTTACTTACATTATTTTTTATAAAAAGGACTTAAAATACAATTTAGTACACAACACTTAAGGACACGTAATATAAATGAATGGCCAGTATGGCAAACCCACTTGAGTGGACCATCACTTCATTTGACCTTCACTCACTAACACCTGCAACCAGAGCAAGGGGTCTCCAAAGATTTTCTGAAGGTGTTTTGAAATCTCCTTCTCGTTTTGTTGGTTGTTGTTCTTTTCCCCTTCATCTTCTGCTCAGTGCGGCTGTCAGGCGTGGGGGTTGGGGTGTTGGGGGGGGGGGGGGGGGTTTGGCGGAGTGATGCATGGCTCTGCGGCCACACGCTCGGCGTGTCTCACTGATCAGTGAGCTGACGGGCCGATCAATCTCCCTGACCACTCAGGGTCTCCCAGTCAGAGCTGTGGTCTCAATCCTCTTTTTACCCTGTTTACCCTGGACCCAGCACTGGGCACTCACACAAGGAGCCCAGGATGGGGAGGGAGGCAGGGAGGGAGCTACACACAAATCATAAACGCAGGAAAACACACACACACACACACACACACACACTCACATACACACACGGACACACATGCACACACACGCACACACACATGCACAAATACACTCACAAACAAACACACACACACACGCACATGCACACACACACAAACACACACACATATACACACACACACACACATGCACCTTCACATATACAAACATACATACAAACATACACATGCACATGCACAAACAAATTCACATACACATACGCATATTGACACACAGAAATATAAACACAAATATGGACACTTGGACAATAATGGCTTCTGCAAAGCCACATTTTTAGGTTGAGCACATAGTACACTATTAAAATAAAACATATTTTTAAACTTATACTGGCCTTAGTCAGTAAATCACACTCATCGGTGAAAGATGCTTGAATTGCATGTCTTTGAGTGTGTGTGTGTGTGTGTGTGTGTGTGTGTGTCCCTTTGTGTGTGTGGAAAAGAAATCTACAAAGAAACAAAAGGATGAATGGAAGGAAAGAGCGAGGGATAGAAAAAAGAGAAGAGAGCAGGAGCTGTTTGTGGGTTCTGACCTCTCCACTGACTTGTGTTGAATGGCGCTCTCCCTGGTTACTATGCGTCATGCTTTGTTTCACCTGACGGGTAATTATTTTTTCCATTAAACACACAACACATATTTCACTTAGTTTCTGGGAATGAAATTTCAATCAGGAGCCATTAATGCAGCCTAGACAAGGGGAAAGTTTAGAAAAATAACAAGATGCAACAGCAAAGAAAATAATATACTGTCAATGGGGGAAAGAAAACACAAAAATAATCATTTGCCACTTGAAGGTGATGCATATGTTAAATTGTCAACAACCACAGAAAAATTAATAGCTTTCTGCCATGGGAAAAATAAATGGAATGACTAGGCAATCAATTACATATTTCTTTTACTTTCAGACTCCTATAGAGATTCTCATGATAAAACTACGGTGTAGGTGTAGTGAGACAAAGCACGTGGCGCTGAAAGGTATTTCTCAGATTATTATTAGTGCCATCACACGGTTTGATGGTGCTTCAGCATTTATATGTATAACATATTGCACGTGTTTTATGTCATCTAAAAAGTACAAAACATTTTTGAAAAGTAAAAATGACTTTGTGTTGCAAAATGGCTTCGTGTTGCATGAAGAATTCTGTTCATTTTAAGTGGAACAAAAAAAAAACAGAGAAGAAAAAAAAACTCCATTTGAGGTCATTTGTATAGCAGTCGGTTTGCGTAATGCGTTTGGAGGTCCATGTGGTCTGAGAGCTTTGTGCCTCATTAATTTGTCAATAAGACCTCTCTCCATCTTACAGTCAGAGTAATGAGGGAGCGAAGCATCCAGCTGCAAACCTCCACAGGTCTTTGGCCAACAGACTGCCTCCCTCCAACCACCCACCCACCCCATCAACAGCAGAGCTGACAAGAGGAATCTCTCTAAAGCATTTTACTGCTCAACATAAACTATATGTTCCAATTTGTGTTATGTCACTCATTACAATATAAGGCATTGATTATGGGCCGCTCATTTCCATACACAATGTAGCATGATAGTGTCGCTAAGCCCCGATCCATTTCTAACCCTAAAGATATCGCACAATGACAAGAGCTTCTTCTCAACCAGACAAGCATGGGCAATATATAAGGACACTTCAGAATAGGGCCAAAATAAAAATACAGAAGGGAGGGTATCAGTTCATGTGTTTTTTTCCTTGGGCTCTTAGCATATGGTTAAGTGTTCTGTTCTTTTAACCCCACAACTCAGGTATGTAAAAATACACGTTTGCGACTAAATGTAGTAAAAGTGTCATCACTGTAAATCCAGTAGGGACAGAAGAACCTTGAGGCCTGTGGAAGAGAAAGAGAGAGAGAGAGAGAGAGAGAGAGAGAGGGAGATAGACAGATGAAGAAAGAAAGACAAAGAGAGAAGAGGATGCATGGCTGAGCTATATGAACTAGCTTTCCGCCATAGCCAATGATGCTGTGATCACACTCTCTCTATCTCTCTCTCTCTCTCTCTCTCTCTCTCTCTCTCTCTCTCTCTCCTTGACCCAGAAATGGCTGGCCTCTCAGTGCGATGATCTGTGTGGTAGGCGACTGTGAGGTGCAGTGCGATGTGTGTGTGAGCTGTGGGATGCGATGTGTGTGTGTGAGCCGTGTGATGCGATGTGTGTGTTATTTCTGCACCTTGGCCCCTGACTCTGATTTATGTTGCTGAGGGCACCTGATGTAACTCTCTGTAAACACAGACGAGGTAGGTCAGTGTCCATTCCCACACTGATGTCTCTATCAAAGCACATGGGTACCATGAGGGCACTCTGTCAATCCGTGATCATATGCAAAATAACAGAAATCAGGCACATTGATCAATGTCTCAGAGACAGAGTCAAATCAGAGGTGCATTGAAATTTGCAAACATAGGCAAAAGTTTACGAACGTTGGCGAACAGATTTCCGTTTGCCTTGAGTTTTCGGCAAACATTTGCAAACACTCGCAGTTTGAGGAGGTAGTTCTTCGCAAATTTCCAGTGGAGCTGGACGTGAGCTTGACGAAGCGAAGGCAACAATTACGTTACAATGGAATATTGACACCAAATCGTTCAAATTTAACTGTTCAAAAACATGTTCGCCACAAACGTTCCCATTGGCGAACGCACCTCAGTCTTTCTCAGCTTCATACTGGCTCTTCATGCTAAATAAAAGCTCCCTTTTGCTTTACCCAGAGGTGACAGGGAATTATACATGATGAGTGGTGACAAGATATTTTTGTGATGGCAATAGATATAATTCAGATGTCGAGAGAATAGACATAATTATTAAGAATTGATGTATATTAAATTCATGTTTTGAAGGCATGATCAATACAGTGGGAACTGTCCCACAGCACAGCTGTCTATAGCACATCCACAGGCAGTGTTTCACACCACATCTACGCCGTGAACCTGAAACGCCACGGATCGATACCCGGACACACACCCTGCACAAGAGCAAACCGTGAATCCGGCAACAATGATGATGACAGTATTTGCACTCAACACCCCCCTGTCTCCCCCGAAACCCCACTAATACTCCCTCCAACCCCCCCCCCACCCTCACAGTTTTCCAGTTCAGGCCTCCAATTAACCTGTGCAAAGCGTGACTCCAATCACAGGCCAGTGTGGCGACAGTGAACCCCCGTGTACGGCGCTGCACTGCTGGGATGATGTATCTGAAGGTGGGGATGGGGTGTGTGTGTGTGTGTGTGGGGGGGGAGCTTGTAATGGTGGGGGTTGGTTGGGGGGTGGGTTGGTTGAGGGATTGGGATTCAGGATTGGGGGTGGGGGGGTGACGTCTAGGGGCTCGTCCCTTGTCGGTGACAGCGAAGTTTGTTCCAGTCATTCATCAAGTCCCTCCCTGCCCACCAAAGGGCCTGGCGAGTCCCCAAGCCTCCTGCTACCACTGCGGGCTGGGCTGGGCTGGGTGAGGGGGGATAGGAGGAATGTGCAAGGAGTGTGTGTGTGTGTGTGGGGGGGGGGGTTGCAATATGTGCATTTTAGGTCTCTTGTGTGCGAGTAACAGAGGGGAGGGAAAACAGAAGAGAGAGTGGGGGGTGGGGGGGTGTAGAATCTGCTGATGTGCTCACTGCCGCTAACTTTGATGGATCTCTTGTTGTCACTTGCTTTTGGTCCCGATCCCTGGGACAAAACAAAGGGAATCATTAACTCTTTTGTGCTGCGTGGGACGTTTATAGGTCTGGAGGGCCGGCCTGTGAGGAGTTAGCGGCTAGAGGCAGGGACGAGGGGATGGGGGGGGGGACTAAAAACGAGATGGGGTGCAGATGGGGTCGTCCGGCGCGTTGCGAGGGCGGGGGGCTGGACCAAAATGGGGCACGTTGGGTATGCATGGGTGGCCAGGCACACAGGCCTGATTACAGAATGATTTAGTGACCGCTGATACGCCTGCTCCTCGCCTAGTGTCGTTCGGCTCAGATGGACCAATACAACTGGCAAAATGTGTACCTCTGCATGTGTGTGTGTGTGTGTGTGTGTGTGTGTGTGTGTGTGTGTGTGCGTGTGTGTGTGTGTGTGTGTGTGTGTGTGTGTGTGTGTGTGTGTTTGCAGCACTGTTCATGTGTGCGTGTTTGTGATCACACAGGAGTGTATGTTTGTATATTTTTGGTGTGTGGGCATGTATTCCTACATTTATGGTCAGTCATACTGTATCCCTGTAGTGTGCTATGCTGACTGGTGTCATGAGTGGAGCTATTACTGCCTGAAGTGATTTGAGACTCAACATTAAGAGGGTTGTATAGAGGGACGAGCCAGGCAACAGAGGATCTGGGAAGAGCAAATGCTTTTCTCTCTTTTTCTCTCTCTCTCTCTCTCTCTTGTGCACGTGCTGTCTCTCTCTCTCGCTTTCTTCTCTCTCAGTCTCTCTCTCTCTCCAACTCCAAGATATCTCTACTCTAACTCTAGCCTCAGGTATATTGGAATGAAATGATCAAACAATCATCATCTACCAGTTAAGTTTACTGAAGCTGATTAAATCAGTCTAACTGTACCTTCCAAAATTCCCTTCATTAATCTAAAGCTCAATGTCACTGCCGTATATTATATAATGAGGAGGAGAGGTGGTGAAGGTGGATTTTGCATAACCATGCATTTCACCAGGTCATTCAGATACCACAGATCTTATACCCATGATCTTCCAGCCAGCGGAAAGTTCACATGGAGCGTTCCTCTCAGAGATGCTGTTGGATGCTATTTTATGATGATCTGAAAGTTAGCGAGTGACGGGAACAGCTGTTTGGAACAAGCAAATCAGAGAAGTCATAATGTGGCAGCTGCTGGCACTAGCCCTCCTGTGTCTGCTCTGTTCTCACACACAGACAGCAGATAGTTCTTGCCATTAGACAACATTTGTTGTGTTTTTTGGGCAATGAACTATCGCTTATCGGCGTAATACTGAAACTTTAACGTTGTACATCATAAAACATCACAGTTATTGTGATGCTGGAAGGCAGACAGGTGTGTGTAGAGGTAGCAATGTATACTTCTGACCTGGTTTAAAAAAAAAACAAAAAAAAAACACGTTCCTGTGTTTTTTCAACTCCGAAGAGAGAGACACACTAGTTTATCAACCGTTGTAGGGCTGAATTGATTAATAACTGAATTTACTCTGTCAAGCCCCTGCGCTTCGAAGCAACAAAGATTGCCACGCAACACAGCTTACAGTAGTCAACAGCTGCCCGGGAGCGGGCGCGGATAAGGAGATGGAAAGTCTGGTGGAGTGCCCGAGGTCAGAGACTAACAGCACTGTTAGGGAGGCAAGGTCACTTTAGTGAGAGAAAACAGTTCCTCCCCACGCACACCACCACCACCCCTTCCCCCCCATCCCTAACCCAGATCTCTGGGCCATCTTTGAGCAGTGGCAACTTTGACATTGATTAAGGCATGACAACAATGCATGGGGAATAGAATCATCAAGATGGATGCACAGCCATGCTGAACTCATAAGAGAGGAAATTATTTTTTTCCCTATCAGTGGTGGTCACTATGGTTACATGTACATACAGTAGAACAAACATAAAGCCTGGGATGCTCTATAATGATTATGGTTATGGTTACATGATTTAGCAGACACTTTTGTCCAAAGGGACTTACAAATGAAAACAAATTAAAAAAAATACTCTATATTGTGGTGGGGACAATGTGCAGGCAATGTCTGTAGTCCAACATCAAAAGAGGGAATACGAGTGAATCTTTCAATATTTTAAGATGACATAGAGAGACATAAACTAGGGAAAACATAAAAGGAATGGAAGTTGCCTTTTTTAAGCAGGATTTTTAAAACACTAATTTGGAATATCCAAGACTACACCAAAGACAAATCGAGCCAATAAACAAAAATGAAAGACAATCACTACACACAGACATTATAATTTATCATGGCACTGTACTTAAGTAATTTCCCAGCTAGTGTACCTCAAATTTAATTCGAATCTTGTGCACTAAAAGTTACCTCCTCATATGAAACTAGTCATTCTCTTTTTAGTGTGCTTTAATAAAACTTAGCTTGTTCTGTGACTTTAATTCATTCCATTTGTTACATGAGGACAACTCATTAGAATTATCATTTATTATCATTATCATTCATTATCAATTTAGACAGAAATTTTAAGCCCTCGTTCCCCGGAGATGCTAAGCACTCTCTGTTCTCCCTCTGTTTGCATTGAAACAAATGTGAACCTGCTGATGCAGTAGATTAATGTGTGTGCTGCATGCACGCTGCATGCATTCGTTCATCTGGAGTGTGTGTGTGTGTAATGGGGGGTGGGGGGGTGGGGGGTGGGCCAAGAGGTTGGTCTTTTTCATGGGTCTGTATGCCAGTCTGTATCTGTTTGTTTGATGGTCATTTAACGTATGCCTGGCTAATTAATAGGGATATCACCACATGCCAATAATACAGAAATGTAAAGTAGAACATGTTCTGGATTGTGATAACTGGGCGATGGCCGGTGGCCATGTTCTTCTGGAGAACCATGCATGATGACAAGACGACTGCATTAAAAAGTACAAAATGTTCACAAAAACTTCCTTAACTAACTGGTGAAAAAGTTATCTACCTTAAGGAGTGGTCCAGAATCCACCTGTCAATGTTCCATCTTGAATCGAAACATTCCGGAACCTTCTCCACTGCTCCACATAGTTATTCAGTTTCTGCTGATCTGATGACAAGAAGAGGGCTCTCTTTAGTACATTCAGGTATGCACATGGTTAAAAAAGACTCACAAAAAGATTAGAATTCAATAGCCACCAACGGTGGATACTTTTTGAAAAGTAGTAGTAAGTAACCCACGTTGCCAGAGGTTCAGGGTGAAATGGGATATGCATTATTTACGGTCTCTCATTCCTTACAAGGACATTACCACAATATGGAGATGATAAACTCCTCTTAATAAGACTTCAAACCAACTGAAGGAGAAATCATTAACAGTCCAGGTGTTTTAAGTTTGAAGGTATTATGGGCATACCATAAATGATGTATTAACATATTGCTTCAATATGGACAATAAATCTTGCAACTATACCTTTTTAATTCTCAAGCTGTTCAATATAGCTGTGCCATAAACAATTTGTACAGCCCATCATTATTTTTAACATTTAATCTCTATAAATAATATTGATTAATTAGCAAGTCAAAATTACTGAACATGATGTATGCAATATACATCACTGTCATAGAAACTCCTGCAACGATTCATTTACACTTGAAGTGTTTTAATTAGAAGCAACCGAAACTTAACTTTGATGGGAAATGAGTGAAGACTGTGTGTCAGAGGTCACAGTTTACATGTATTTGTTTAAGTCAGAAGAAGTATTCACAATATTGACAAAAAACTTGTCTTTTTATGTAGCTTGTGAAATCAGTGTGGTGTTAAAGCAACACCAAAGAAGTTTTCCTCTGTCGCACGCACTATTTGTTTATCCAGCACCAGCTTTGCAAATAACAATGTCCACAGACAAGGTAGAATATGTTGCATGATTTTATGAAAGTACAATGTATTGCGACATCAGATGCAAGTCAAATTTGTAGTTTCTTATGTCTCATTCCATCGAACTACAGATCCGCTACCTGATCCGGCAAACTTACATAGTGCGGTTATAGCCGATAGAGGGCCGCGAAGCGAATGCAGAAAGTGCCGTTCACCCTGTTACGAGTTGATGAACCACTGAAACGATTTTGGAAACATTATTTTAAGGTACAAAAAACTCTTTGGTGTTGCTTTAAAGGCTTAGTGTACGACTTGTTTACACACTCAGTCTGCACCAGTGTTGGGAGTAATGCGTTACAAAGTAACGCATTACTGTAATTCCACTACTTTTAGTGGTAACGAGCATGTAACGAAGTATTTTTGTAAATCCAGTAACGCAATTACAATTACTGAAATTTCAAAGAGTTCGTTACTTGCGTTACTCTGATCTTGAATGAATGACTGCAGACAAGATGCACATTTGCTGCTTTGTCTCCCGACCTTAGCTGTGTTTCCAGCGATTGTGTTTCATGTTTAGATTGCAGATGCATTCTTTACAGTTAATAGGAGCCTCCTCACATTCCTCCTTATTTCGGATTTATGCTAAAACACACAAGAGTGCATTACGCTACAATTTAAATGGGCATCTTAAAAGCCTTTTCCCTTTCGTTTCCATCTCGTAAGCTCCACTACAGTAAAAGCGCATTGTTGTTTATCTCCGCTCTTTTTCGCCTATTGCGCAAAAGCCTCGTTATATCAATTTCTCATTCTTACAACATAGCCACGCCACAACACCAATAGGCTACGGTAGCCTATATATAGCCTTGGCACAAGCAAGCACACGTTTAACTCGAGAGGAAAATGCAGATTTCACTAACCAGATAAAGAAACCTCCAAATAGCCTACCGTACGTAACAGCGACTTGAGTTATTTGCACAGTAGGCTATGTTTACATCGGAATTGACGTCCATAGTGTTATGGATTAATTTGTCTGCGACGGAACATGCAACTTCTCTCTGGAACACCTTATCAGCTGAAGAGTAACCTTCTGCATAGTGCGCGACAATCCCAAACTCTCGGATGCACTAGAACTTATTTCGGTAAGTCAGCACTTGTGCAGCGCAGGCTTTTCCCAAACTGGTGGTTCTTAAAATGCTATATAATACAACTGTGTTCAAAGCAGGATGAGGATAACCTAAGGTTATGTGTGTGTGAGCAGACAATAACTGCTTTGAAAATAGGCCATTTAACATTGTTTCACATTACATCCCATTGAACGAATTCCATGTAGCCTACAGAAGGATTGCAATAATTATGATAATAATAACTTATTACTATATTGCAGAAGGCAAGTAGTAGGCAAGCAGTAGGCAGTGTACTGTACATATCTATCAAACCACCTAGATGGTGAGGGTGGCGCAAAACAAGGTCAGGGAGGCCTTCATGCATTGTAGAATGTTTTGTGGTCGGAAAAAGTTTGAGAACTCATGCACAAGGCTATTGATTTGAAGGCCCGTTGAAACTACAATAAATAGGTCCAAAAATTAGGTTTATTGTGTGTGTGACTGTTCAGTACTGTTCATATTGACATTTTAAAAGCAGACTTAAAAGTAACTCAAAAGTTACTTTCTCTAGTATCGAATTACTTTTGATATACAGTAATTGGTAACGTAATTGAATTACTTTTGAAAGAAGTAACTAGTAACTGTAACTAATTACTAATTTTCAGTAACTTGCCCAACACTGGTCTGCACAACTAACTTATTGTGTCAATACAGGGATTTATAACATGTATGAGAATGAACTACATTGATGGTTCAGGTATGTTTGTCCTGACACAATGGAAAGAATATATCTACTTTTTAAAAACCTACTGCTATCAGACCATAAGAAATTAAAGAAATACTATGAGATCAACCCACTGCAATTGGTCATAAATAACATTAGCCTCATAAAACCCCTTACAGCCTCAATTAGCCACTAAATCTGTGAGATGAATACCACCCCACTGCACACTTTTGATGAGTGCTCACAGCACACATATACACACCCCCACACACACACCTACAACGCTACTGTTGTGAAGGGCAGCTATGCATCTACCATTTAAGGCAACATTTGCCAACTCAACCCGACATCAATTACAACTAATGCACCGGGGCCCTAACACGCTGCACTGCGTTCAGGAGATGGATAGAATGTAACGACCTTTTTCACAAGGCCCATCATTGGCTTCACCATGGTATTAGTACATTCTAAATAGGGCCGTTTGGTCAGTCAACCCTTAAATATTTGGGGTCTGTTGGTGCTTATTGTGAGCGGAGGGTGCGGTGGGGTGGGGGTGGGGGGTTGGCGTTTGTTGGGGAACTACATACTTAGCGTAAGGTCCACATCCTTCGTGCAGATTGGCTTTGTCCCTCATTGTCATCATTACGGGGTGCATCAGAAGATACACACACACATAAAGCACCTGGCAGACAGAGAGGATGAAGGTCACACTTGATTTGAATGCCTCATTTTTATTCCTTAATGAACCTGGCAGTGCATTCTGTAATGTAATGTAATGTCTTGGTAATGCCAGGCGGTAATTGGGACTCTTTTCAGGCCCGCGTGCAGCCTTGGTGGACTGGGCATGTATCACTCATGTATCATTCCGCTGGCGTTGTAACCAGTACTGGGGATCCACGCGCCACAAACCACGAGCAAACTCCACTGTCGCCATGCTTTTTACCAGTTGATTCTCCTCTCCAAGCTAGCACCCTGTTGACACTTCTGCCACACAGACACACTACTCAAACACCCAGCAGGGAACAAGAAAAATAGACCAGGCGACCAGCTCCTCGCTCACTCGTCACCAAATAAATCTCAATATCCAGACACAAAAGCATTCGCAGCTTCACAGGTTTAATTATGTTGACTCCAAGACAGCCCTCGCCCTCCCATTCGAGGCTGATCACTGTACAATTGGAAGCCCAGGTAATTGATAATGCCTGTGTGAATAATGCTGTCAATTTTCTCCCTAAATCCTATTTTGGTGGCCATCTGGGTTCTCTAAATGACACCCGGGGGAGAAGGGGTAATAGATAGTAATTACTCTGAAGTCATTTTCCTTCAAGAAATGTTTAGCGCTTATCTGTTTTACAATTAAAATGGAAACAAGTCGCTCCTCGCGCACTTATTTTTCATATAGAGTTTGCGTCACCATTGATGGCAGTCTCTCGGCCCCTTCTCCTCGAGACTCGCTTATTCTAGCGACCAACGTGCAAATATACCATGGCAAATGGGGTTAAACCATCAAAATAAGGGGAAGCATTTAAGGGAAAAAGTCTGAAGCACTACTCAAAGGGAAAATGCTTTCCATTTGTAGCAGAAAATAATGTGATGATGGGGATGAAGGCCTTGAGAGGACTTTTTATTATGCTTCCGTTCAGTTTTGCAAGAAATGCAATGAGCGAGGGCGGCTAACAAGGCGTGATATCTACAGAGCATATGATTTTAGGATGCCATGCCAGCAGAAATGGATGCTTTAGCGTCTATCATATCGTCGTATTTTTGTCACTGTAAATCCATTTTTGTTACTGTAAATAAACATTTGTTTACTTTATTATTGCTTCCGGAGTCTTTCTGGTTGAACTCTCAGTTTTTCCAGATGTACAATCCTCGCCCCATGTGAACAGCGACACTGAAACATACAAATATGTATTGTAGCTTGAATGTTATTCCTCATTTCTGTAAGTCACTTTTGATAAAAGCGTCTGCTAAATGAATACATGTAAATGTATGTAAATATAAATAATGTGGCACCTCCCCCTCTCTGCAATTGTTTTTAATGTGCTGCCAGTCCCATAAATAGTCACATACCTACAGTATATCTGAAAAGTGAGTATTACAAAGTGAAGATGTCTCAAGTACAAGCTGTTTACATGTAAACCTCATGGCTATTACAGGCTTTGCTTTGCCTGAAGCTGGCTGTGTCCACTGTGCCGACACTGAAAGTCACCTTCGCTGTCTCGGGATGGAGCATAAATATCTTTATTCGTCCGGATCTGGCCGGGGTGGGTGCTGGGAGAACAGCATGTATGTGTGTGAGTGTGTGTGTGTGTGTGTGTGTGTGTGGAGATGCAAGGTGCGGGGAGGTCGTGTAGAACCAGCCGGAGACACCGCCATGACACTGTGACATGTTCAGACGCACTCCACTGAGCTGTGGCCCGTCCGACAACATGAAACAGGCCGGCGGCGCGCCACTAATAATGTTTCCGTGACCTCCTCTGCGTCTTTGTGTGTGTTTGTTGGGGGGTGTTGTTCACATAAACAAACAAACACACACACACACACACACACACACACACACACACACACACACACACACACACACACACATGTCTCTACATGTGTACATAAAAATGTATATGCATGCATGCATACACATACTATAAGTGCATGTTTACATTCAAACAACCACACATACACACAGTAAAATACAAATACATGCCCCAAAAACTATTTGTTAACACTAATTTGTTTACACTTAAACACACACACACACACATATTCAGTCAGAGTTAACATCTGTATTCCAAACATCTGTATCCCAAAACAAACAAAAAATACAGTTTACTGGGGGTTGAAACAAAAGCGCGGATAAGACGGCGCCGCAGCAAAACGAATCCAAGCACGTCCGGATCTCTGTCTCTCTGGGTTAGACTGCTGGGCTGACAGGCGGGGAGAACTAATGTCTTCTCCACTGGGTCTACGCCTCAGATGAGTAGAATTGCCCCTCTTCATAGAAAGGTTAATAGTCATTTGAACAGGGAGGGGGGGAGGAAACAACCCCGGCGCTCTCAGACATAACTAGAACAACAAATTCACTACCGGCTAGGACGTCCATCAGACCTCGGCTGCGCTTGAGGAAAGAAGGCGAAGAATGAGGAAGAGGGAAAAAAAACAGTGTAACAACCATATTTTAATTTCTTCACTTGTGTTAAAAGATTGGATCTTCATTTTCGTCTGTGGCCTGCGGGCAGGGATCAATGACATTTGAAATAATTGTTGTTTTAGGGGGAATCTCTGGAGGGGGTTTGCCGGGGAAAATGGGGGGGTGGGGGGTGGGCAAAACTGTGGAGAAGATTTGAGTAAATTACTGTGTCAGCTTCTATTTATTTGTGGCGGGGATTGCCGGAGGCGCCACTTGGAGATGGCCATTAGGAGGCCATGGCCGATGATGACGGCAAGCGTGCAGCCATTGTAAGAAAGTTAGCGTGTAATGCGTCCACTTATCGCCAAAGTGCCCCCTGTGGAGGGCCCTGGAGTTTGGAGGGGGGCAGAGAATGAGGAGGGGGGGGGGGTGGAGAAAGATGGAGTCAATGGGAGGGAGAGGGAAAGAGAGAGAAAGTTGAAAAGAGAGAGGGAGAGAGAAAGGAGAGAGAGAGAGAGAAATTAGTGTGTGAAGAATACATGTGTGATGACAGACCTATGCATGTCTGAGAATCCCAGAGGCCAAAGCAGACAAGCACACCACAGTTTGGGCTCTCACTGGCACCACTGGTACCATCATTTGGGAGCCACAGTCAAGCATGAGCTATTGCGGTTAATCTGGTTTATTTGATAATGAAATGTGTTCTTGTATGCCCAGTGTATGTTAACTGTTTCAGGGGATGCAAAGGATGTCAAACTGCACGGAACAGATAAGATGAGATACTACTTAATTAGCTGACACAACAAAAAGCTTAAATTACACACTAAAAAAAATAAAAAAAATTTTTAAGCAAACAAGTGCATAAATTCTGCCCCTGACTGAGTTCTGTAGTCCTGGACAGTGGGGAAGAAACTCTTTGCCTGCGAGAGTCCCGACAACGAACAGGAAGTGAGGATGAAAGACAGGCAGTATTAATTAGACGACACTGATCCCTCTCCCAGTAGTGCGTGCAGGGATGGGCATGGGGGTGCTGTGGAGGGGGGGGGGGGGGGGTCTGGCCAGGGAGGAGGGGGATTTGGGGGTGCCCAGGGGTGGTGAGTGGGGAGCAGGGAAGGGGGCAGAAACTGTTTGTAGGGTCTGCCAGACAAATGGTACTGGTCCCTGTGGGGACAGGGATTACTATGGGCTCTGTGTCTGTCAAACGTGCAAACACAATAAGCGTGAGGAGGGAGGGTAGGGTGTGAGTGTGTGTCTGTGTGTCTGGTGTGTGTGTGTGTGTGTGTGTGTGTGTGTTTGAATGTGTGTGTATGGGTTTTTGAATGTGTGTGTGTGTGTGTTTGAATATGTGTGCGTATACATCTGTGTGTGTGTGTTTGAATGTATGTCGGTGCGTGTGTGTGTGTGTGTGTGTGTGTGTGTGTGTGTGTGTGTGTGTGTGTGTGTGTGTGTGTGTGTGTGTGTGTGTGTGTGTGTGTGTTTAAATATGTGTTTGTGTGTTTAAATATGTGTATGTGTGTGTTGATGGGGGATGGGGGAGGACCTTGTGCAGGGAGGGGCTGTCAGTTGGCCTAGCCAGCCTGGTAACCTCTGAGGGACACGAGCTGTGTACCCCCAAACCCCAGCCCACCCCCCAAAAGCCCTGCCCAGCAACCCTTTCCCTGCCAAAGAATGTGTGTAATCCAGGGCTGGCTGGATAGGGTGAAGGACAGAAGGGAGGGCAGGGGGTCTCTCTGGCTAACTCTGCTTATGTAGTGAGCTTTTCTATTGTCGGACAAACTCAAAGAGAAGTGTGTGTGCGTGTGTGTGTGTGTGTGCGTGTGTGTGTGTGTGTGCGCTCTAGGGACATGTTATCCTCTCCTCTGTGTCAGCACCCCCCCCCCCACACACACACACACACACACAATCCCCACTATACCCTGCAAGCTCCCCTTTTGTCCAAAAATTACAATCGCAACTTTTTTTTTGATCTTTTGTTTGCGGCCCTGTTGACAGTGGCTATTGACTAAGCGGTTGGACACGGAGAGGAAGTGACCTCTCTGACGCCTCCTTTTCTCCCTCTGTTTGACCACCAGCGCACTCGGGAGGAAGCTGCCCTGTGAGGTTTACATGTGGCATTAGACCTGGAGTAAAAAAGAGTGGGGCTTAGATGAGACTGGGCAGGGGCAGGGGCAGGAGCAGGGGCAGAAGAAGCAGGAGGAGGGATGCAATGGACAGGACAATGGAAAGCGCAAGGATGGGAAAACAGCAGGGTTGACGATGAGAAGAGGAGGAGGAAAAGAGGAGAGAAGACGACTTTTCACCTCAGCGTGAGCATTTGTTTGTTTGTTTGTGTGTGTGTGTTTGTGTGTGTGTGTGTGTGTGTAGGCGTGTGTGTGTGTGTGTTTCTTTATTTCATGCGTCTTCTTTCCTCTTCCTTTCCTCTCCTCTGCCCCTTGAACAGATGCTTAGGCAGATGGTGGCAAATGAACAGAAAATGGCTGAAGACGAAACGCAAGCAGTAGATTAGCAGTCCCTGGGAGGCAGGACCTAGCGGGGAAAAAAAAAAAACGAAAACCTTCCAGCATGTAAAGATATGAGTTAAGAGCTAACGAGTTTAGAACAGCAACTACATCAGCGCCAAATGTGGCCCACATTTGGCCCATCACCTTTGGGCAGGGGCCTGCTGAGACTGCGATCGCGGCGGGTTACGTAGGAAACGTAACGAGAAAAAAAAACGTATTTGAGAGGCCCGCAGAGACGATGAGGGGAGGTAACCCTGTCACGCGGGCCTGTGGATGAGCCATAACCCTCGCTGTCGTGCCACCGTTAATAAACAGGTGAGCGAGGGGCCGCCTCAGATGCCGCTAATTGAGATCGGTTTTAACGGCCCTCGCCACTAAAGAGGAATGATTGGGAGTGTCTTCGCCGCAGGTGGAGGGAACATTTGCGGGGCGAGGAGAGAGAAAGAAGAGGGGTTTTTAATTTCTTTCTAACGAGGGGACGGAGGCGAGGGAACCGAAAGGGGACACGTCTGAGTAAGCCGCACCATTTCACGGCCCACACACAGACACTGACGAAAGGGCCGTTTCAATCCAATCACTTCCACTTTATCTAAACCCACAGTCACACACACATGCACGAAAAAAAGAAAAAAACAAACACAGACATCAGCCATGAATATTGTTATCGTCCATTTACTCAATTTACTAAAACCATATTCATAATACACTGATGTGATATTTTACACAGAAAATGGTATATCAATGTGCCTATCAAATACTATAAAACAATAACTATAGATTCATGATCTTTTACATGACGTTAAGAATCCGTTGTAAATGGACTCTAAAAGGATTCTAACTGGGTTAATTTGGGGTCTAAGTGGGTTAACAATGGATTGTACTGGGTTAACAGGGTAACTATATATATATATATATATATATATATATATATATATATATATTGTATGGAGCACAGCAATGCAAGTGGCTGCCTGATGCATCCATATTCAGATTCATATTCTTATGGCCCAAGCGTAGGAGAGGCCCACCACTTTGTCTTCCGACATGAAAACGGCATCGGCAATCTCACCATCCCAGAGGGGGCAAAAAAGAATGGAATTGCTGTTTTTTACATTTCCGTAGCATTTCTGCCCATAAGGAATAGGGAATAACAAATGAAATATTCCGGCCTATTGTCTGATTTATTTCTTTTATTATCTGCAAATATCAGCCCGGCGGTTTAAAGGATAGCGAGTCTCATTCAGTGGGGTCTGCTCTCGAGGGGGTTGACAGCATATCAACTTTATGCCGCATAAACAGGTCAGGATTGTCTGAGCCTTCCAATATGTTATACTTTAAGGTTTTGAGCATGCAGAATTTCTAAGTAGAAATTGAAAAAAAGGGGGGGGTGAGGTGGGGGGAGGGATTCTTCAGGGGATGCTTCAGAGGTACCCCCACCCCATCTTACACACGCACACACACATCCTCCTACTCTTACCTCTGAAATGATAAATTTTCATGCCATCCATTTTTGAGATGTAGAGAACAAAATGTGATTAATATCAAACCAGCAGGAGACCAACACGCAGTGATATCCCGGACTGTTAAGTAATACTCCCCTCCCTAAACAAGATGAGTGACACGGCTTATTTCTTTATTTTCTTGGTGGGCATTTTTTTTTGTCTTTCCCCTCCAGAGCGCGAGCTTGGTCTGACTCAAAACACACACACACACACACACACACACACACACACACACACACACACCAGCTACGCTGACACCTCTCAGTTGACCATTAGGGAGTTGCTTGGCGCTCATCTCTACATTCTAACTCCTGTGCCAGGCTCTTCTATGTCAGACAACTTGTGTGACATTTAAATATCTTTGCTGCCTATACAAATGATTCTTCATTCTTTCAGTAAAGATTCATCGACCACATCCATATGATGCTTCAGGAAACATGAACAAATAGGCCTAGCCGTTTCCACTCAATAGATACATGACTGAAAAATACAGTAAAGGTTACTGATGTCTTATGCTAATCACAGTTTTTTTTTTAAGCTGCTAAACTGCATGATTTAGTGCCACTGTTGGCCAAATCGGTAGCTTGAGTTCACATCATGAAGATCAAGGGATGGCTAGTAATTTTAATACATTTTTTGAGAAATTTTTTTTTGATGAAGTTGACAAAGTAAGGGCAAATTGAGGACCACATGCAAACTCCAGCTGATATTTACACTTGCATGTTCCCCTGTAAAACTGTGTCATGCAAATTTTTAATATGCCAATTCATATCTGTTACTTAGTATTAAACAGGCTTTATTCCCGTCTTGTTTAACAAACTGCTCTGCATGAATCTCGTCCCACATGATGTGGCTTCCGTGTAAAAATGCGACGCTGCGTCCTTGAAGAGCCAAATAAAGAATGCTTCATCGTCAGTGACCACCAACCGCGACAAATTTATGACTGTCTGCACTGTCTCATCATAAGCACAGAGTACTCAGTAAAATTTCATTGTAGCCCAAGTTTCAGGGGGAAATGAATAGATCTACCCACCAACGCACCCCATCCCACCCCCCCCCCCCCCCCGACCTTGAGGGAAATGTCCCTCCGCCCGGAACAGCAGGCAGTAGCCTGTGCAGTGGAGGAAACTCAGACATCTTCCATTGGCCCCTCTCGCACGCTCACTCTCTCTCTCTCTCTCTCTCTCGTTCTCTCTCTCTCTGTGCCTTTGCCAAATAGACAGGCTAAAGATAGCTGGTATTCCACCTTGAACCGATCTGCAACTTCTCCCGGGAGAATTCTAGTCCCTCCTGCAAAAAAATGATATATATATATTAAAAAAAACTCTCCTGTAGTCTCACTCAGACTCAGCATGGGACACCACTGTCGTGCCGAAAGGGGGACGGCACCACCACTGCATACGGAAGGAGGAACCCGCACTTTAAATCAAGATAAAAGACTGAAATGGAAAATAATTGGTCGAACATACCCCCCCTGAGGAGGCCCGTCCCCCCTCGGTACGACGAGGCCCGGTAATGGAAACACATGGCTGAGGGCTGGGACGCTGTCAGTGGCCCACGCCGTGACAGTCCTTTCTGATAATCTGGCCTGCCATAAAATTAGAATGGCAAATACCTCCTGACAAAGATGCATGTTCCTCCTTCTATTGTCCTCTCATAAAAAATAAAAAAAAACTCTTCACTGGTGACTCGTGGAACGCTGCAAACTTCAATTTAAATTTACAGCGCCACGAAAGGAGAAGTGATATGCACTCAAATTTTTTTAATAACCTATTAAGTTACGACTTCAATTTCATTTTATGAATATTTTCCTTGGGGAGCAGCAGCCATCACCAGAGAAAGATAGAAATTTAAAAAAGATAAATAGTGCCATTAATCTACAACATTTCTCTTCCATTATCCTTGAAAATGAGGAGTTATTTTTGCTCAGATCCTCACGTAATTAGCTTCTTACACTTGATTCACTAGCCAGAAAATGACCATGTTCAGAAAATTAAAAATTTGTCATTAAGTGGGATTTAACATAATATCATTTATCTTTATATATCCCCCAGCTGACAAGCGACAGCCTTGGATGTTGATCAGCCTTTTGTGTTGAAAGCAGCCACCAAACAGTGAGTGTCTGTGTGCCTTATAAACTACCATTATAATGACTATCCCCTTGATTAGAAATTGTGTATTCAGTTTTGTCTGGGGCCATTTTTATGTATGTGTGTGTATGTGTGTGTGTGTGTGTGTGTGTGTGTGTGTGTGTGAATTGCTCTTTCAAAGCCACTGAAAGAAAACTGTCTGGACAAAAAAAAAAACGAAAATTGGTGGTTAAGTTTGTACGTCTCACATTTACCCATGCAGCAATTTTCAGGCAGCATTACAGCTACTGTGCACGACTGCTGCGTCACCATGTTTATTTACAATAATGCTGACCATTTATCAAAGGATGCCTAGTGGTAATCGTAATGTATGAAAATGATACAGTCATGCAATGATACTATATATGCATCAGGACAATCATTCATTGCTGAATAAAAATGAGAGACATTATTTGTTTTATGCTTTGTTTTCAGTCAGTCTTCAGTCATTAAAGCTAATTTCATAAATCCCTGTCATGTGATGGTGACTTTTCCCTCCCTGACACTGTACATAATAGTGTGGAGTGTTTCCAAAGAATCTTGGCCTAGATAATATTAGCCATTAGTCAACACCAATAGCAAACATGGTTCTTTGCAACACAGACAAGTACGAAAGTCAATTTTAAACTTGATCTAATTTCTGTTCTATGACTAGCTGTCACACATGACTAGTCATTTTTTCCCTTTACTTTAGAGTTTAGCTTATTTATTTTCTTGGTGTGCTGAAACTCAAAAGCCTTCATATTTAAATTATAAATAGACATCTGTACCTAAAGCATTATGTTATATTGCATCAGCATTTTAGGAGTGCATTGCTTGCTTATGACATTTTACAGGGCCTGTAACACATTTGCAAAACCAAACCTTTTGCATTTTTCTTCGTTCGCTGAGTCATAATTTTACACAGAAGCTTGTGTTGATGTTTCTTTTAGCACAGTTTGCAATTCGCTGCAATAAGAGGGCTCACACCAGCCACTAACAGTATTTGAGCATGTAGGAACTTTAATTGTTTTTACTTAGTGGTATAGCAAGTGGTACAGTAAGACGCTGAGAGTTAGATCATCTGCAGAGACGAAACAGCAGGAAATCATTGGCAGTTTAGCAGATCATCAAAAACAGGCTAAGAAATGGATCTGATAATAGAGCCCATTTCGCCTAACATCTCGCCATTACTGCCTAACAACATTCTTGTTTAGTTATTACTCTCTTGTGACTATGAAGACAGTGACTGAACTCATCTTCTGAATCAAAAACACATGTTTAATATGGCCCTAGGAGATTAGGGGCATCATTACTTGTGTTCTTGTGCTGGATCTTTGGGTATTGTTGTACTTTTTTATTTACTGTATATTTTTTTATATTTATATACTTATATTACTTTTTCTGCTGTAAGTGCATGTTGTGTGTGATGTCTGTATGCTACTGAGACCTTGAATTTCCCCTTGGGGATCAATAGGGTATCTATCTATCTATCTATCTATCAATCTATCTATCTATCTATCTATCAATCTATCTATCTATCTATCTATCTATCTATCTATCTATCTATCTACTTTGCCCATTTATTTGCATAAAAGGAACCTAAACACAGTATACATAACATATCTTTCAACAGTATGACACATTCTAGAACTTTCCAGACATAGTTACATTATATATATATGGATGTAATAATAATATTAGCTATTATGCATGCATACAGTATTAACAGTTTGTATGCATTTTGCAGTAAGACATAATAATGTTATTGTTTTTTAGCTTGTTTTGCTTTTTTTAAATGATTCCTTATTGTTCCCCTGCATCAACAAGATCCCACTGTATCCAACCAACTGGAAAGGCGATAACTTGTATGAGGTGCCATGGAGACCTCTCATCTTACGCTCATTCAGTCCTCTCCTATGCCTACCTCCCTCCAAACACAGGCCCACTGTCTACACACTCAAAACTAATAAACTCATTTAATAATAATATGTGAGGCTAGGCTGGTAATAAATCATTATGGGAGAGAGACTCTCACCCACCTACATACACACACACACACACACACACACACTCACAGCATTGCAGTGAGGCAGTGACCCCATTGAGCGTGTGTGACAAATATGCTGAATTACTGAGGGGAGTCAATTAATTTCACCTGCGTTTTTTTTTCTTCTTTCTTTCTATACTCCTCTTTTTTGTAGAAGGATTTTTAAGTCATGTCAGATAGAGGTGGTGTCAGCCTTGGTACTGTCCTTCAAGTCTGTCCTTGTAAACAATAGCCCTGGGAAGGATTCGTTTAACATGGCAAGTAGTCTGTTTACCCTTCCGTCAACAGCTTTAATTGGTGATTTGATTGTCTTCATGTGTGCAATGAGGCTCTAGGGTTTGGCTTGGGTGGCTACAGAGAAGTGTGTGTGTGTGTCTGTGTGTGTGTGCGTGTGTGCATGTGTGTGTCATGACGCAAGAACCCAAAGAGTCCCTACAATGGTCACTGAGAAAATAAAAACATGTGACTCCCACAGAAGAATACAGACACTTCAAAAATCGTTGCTAGGACTTAAACCCTATTCCGGATGTTAGTCAACCAAAACCACATCATTACAGGCCTCTAAGGCAAGCAAACATCAACAACAATACCACCAACAACAACAAAAACACCAACAGCAACTTACAAAAAAACTCTTCCCAGCCACATTTTTCTAACCCCCAACCCCTTTCTAAACGACACCAAGTGGCTTACATGCGATTCACATCGATTCATTCAGTTCCCAGGGGCTCAAACCAATCTCTCTTGTTCCCCGTCAGCCCCGCTCAGCTCAACCTGCAGCTGCCATCAGGCCCATTAATCCATCCGCCGAAGATGACTATGACTGATTCGGCCGCCAAACAATCAATTTGTATCTGCGGCGTGGCGTTCCCCTCTGCGCGGATGCACGAAATATCATGAAAAAGTGTCACTGGTAATAGTTCCAGAAGAATGAAATAATAGACTAATAAGGCAATCAGCATTTGACCTTGGAGGACAGCTAATTCATCTGCCCATCTATCTTAATTATTTCCCTCTGAAACGGTTACAAAAGAGAAAACTGAAACAATTCATTCGTTCGGCGGTGACAAATCCATTTTTTATCCCTTCGGAACACTTCTCTCTCTCTCTCTCTCTCTTTTTATTCCCCCCTTTCCTTCCTTCCTTCCATCTCACATGATGCTGCACTTCCACGCCATGAATTGTGGAGCTTTGACACCAACAGTAGGGGCTCCTCAAACATGCAGTGTTTGGTCACCAATGGCTCAATATCACTGTGTGGTCCTCACACAAAACCTCCCCAATGAAGACATTTTCTCTGTCCTAATGCACTGTAAAAGGTAATGACCAGTTTTAATTTATCATGTTTGCGTGTCTGTGTCAATATTTTTCATAAAGCAGACAACAGCTGAAAAAGCTCTAACCCTAGGGTATGCAAAACCATTTGTGTGTGTGTGTGTGTGTGTGTGTGTGTGTGTGTGTCTGTGAAGTCAGACAAGTGGAGATAGTGAAGGTCAGAGCAGCATTTCAGGTTGGTGTTCCACCTGAAAGAGCTGGCAATACTGATTTTAACAACAACAACCACAAAAAATAGAATGGGCGACACAGAGAACCAAACCCAACCCAGCCATCAAAAAAACCCTGCCCATTTGAGCAACCCATGTGTACACACACACACACACACACACACACACACACAGAACTCCCACCCACCCCTAGGTTTTTTCAGAGACGGCAGAAGGCAGAGGAGGATGCGTCTGGGAGAAAGCTACGAAAAAGGGGCATTTGTCAGGCGACAGTGACAAAAGGGAGGGTTGAAGGGGCCTTGCTCGTGCCATTCAGACACAATTTGTAAGCCAGGCTGTTGACGTCGGGCCAAAGACTGGAGAACAGCTGGAGACCCACCATGATTGATAAACGGGGCCCCCAAGAACTTCATTTCGATATGAATGAAGACAAAAGCGCGACAGCGTTTGGCGAGTGTGTAGTGTTAGACCGTCATTAAGTGGCAACACTGGACAAACCCCAGACACTCAGATGGGGTGCATCAAAAAGCAATATAGGGGTCATCACCCCCAGCTGATTATAATCTTTATTGTGAAATAGTCATTTTTAAGCAACTATTTGACAATGAATTTTCCCCGTGGAGGTTTCAGACACCATATACAGTGTAATCAGGGCCTATAAAGAACACATACACTCAAAGACCTTTATATTTTTCAACTTGATTCAATTTTTCTAATTGAATTAAATTGAAGATGTTTTCAGTGATAATATATTTTAACTTGGATAATTTAGTAGCTTATTCAGAATCGAATAAGAGACACCATACTCATCATGGCAAATCTGAATTTGACATTTTCATTTTTTTATTCAAAGTTTAGCTTCAGAGTTCGGACTGTGTATTGTTTTGGCAGATATGACACACAAGCATTTTTTTTCCATCTCTTTATCCACTCAGGCAAACAAAAAATGCATGGCACAGACTCACATCTCTTTCCTGTTGAGCCGAAATTCTTGAGACTAATCTCATCAGCAGCTCCCTAAGCAACAGTGTGTCCAAACCATGGCGATAATCAAATTCAGTATTCAATATCGACAGCGGTAGCGCCCGGCCGCGTTACAATACCCCCCTGCCGTCACAGACTTTTACCCGAATTTGTGACCCATGTGGGAAGTGGGTCACTGAGACAGAAGATGACCAGTTCAGTCATGGATGAGATTATCTGTTCATTTACAGGGTTCACTGACTTATAAACCTACTGGAAACATCTTTATTATGAATTGATTTACCCTGTTGGTTTCCTGTCAATGGGAACAGGCAGGGAAGTCCACTGTTGTTTTGAGCACATATGTATTGGTTTGTTTACAACAACAAAAAAATCAACAATCATTCTTGTGGTCCAGAGATGATAGCTGTTATGGTAGGCTAGAATACTATCCCCCACACCCCTTAAATCCCCCTTTTAAAAAAGGTTTTCTTTTGCTTTGAATGAGAGAGACGTTTTCCTTACCTAACACTGGTGTTTTTTTTTTAATCATTCATTGGGCCCAGTGTAGTGGGCACATCCAACCTTGACCTATTCAATGGCTGGGTAGTTGCTACAGAGCCGCGCAGCAAATTGAAAAGTTTTCCATGCTAAGTGAAATGTATGGCCCCTGACTGAAGTCCATAAAAATTGGGGATTGTTCCATTTAATTCGGAATTCTATTTCAGACGTCCCTCAGTCTTCTCCACGGGGCCACATCCATCCACCAATACCGCTCAGAGTCAAGCTGCCAACGTCGAGAATGAATGAGTGAATATTGATGAACCTGAAAAATCCACTGGGCGTATATGTATTATATATATATATATATATATATATATATATATAACCACCCCCACAATCACCACCTTCTCTGTTGTGGAAAACAGCCATGGGGTGGGTGTGTGGAGGGTGTGGATGATGAGGGAAAATTGTGAGTATGAATCCACCAGGAGAGGGAAGCGTCCTTCTCAATATTCAGACGAGAAGCGTTTGGAGTGAAGTTTCTCGGAAGGAGATATCAATCTCACTTTGAGGCGAAGAAGCTTCATTTGTTTGTGAGGGATGTGAGGGTGCTATTTAAGTGACGATGCCAATTCTTCAAAACCCACTTGCGCCTGACACCCCATTGCCTCTGTGTTTATTGTCTCGGACCCAAGTTTTGGGGGGACCCATGATAGAAATTGGACGGACGTAAACTGCATAGCTCAGAAGATGGAAGTGGTGGAGTGTGTTCAGTGAAAAAGTTGAGTTTTGCAGGTTTGATTTTATTTATGGTGCTGATGTGAAGTATCGTTTTAAGGAGCTCTAAGGAGCATGTCTTCAAAGATAGACACATCAAATCAGTAGTATTTCTTAAGAAATCAACATTTAAAAGTAAAATGACTGTCATTATTATCATTTAAATAATATATTACAATATATATGTATTTTATTTTTTTTGGGGGGGGGGACCACAAAGCAGTTCTGCTTTGGGCACCAACATAGCCAGCAGCGGAACTTCATGCATATAAAGAATTATTTAAAATGACAGTGATAATGGTATCAATGTTATCAATCTACAGAACATACATAACATTAGAGATCTATGTGCCAATTTCCATTAACAACTTGAAAAGGAGTGAGAACAAAATAATAATACAAAAATATCCATGATTATGTGATAAAAAATATAAAAATATATATTTTATTGGTGAATAAAATTAAATAAACCCTCATCTTAACAATCAGTGACCAATTTAAAAACAATCATGCTTTGATATGAGATTATAATTTTCATAAGATGATTTTGTTGCTGAAAGACCAATTCCAGCTAGTAAAAAAAAAAAAAAAAATCAATGCTCACATAATGACATAATAAGCCAATGCCAATGCCTAAGTGTATCGGGTTTTAGAGGAAAACTATTAAGGACAGCTTACACTACTCTGTATGCACAGAAGCCATAATAATAATATAAATGGCTATTATTCCTTTGTATAGTCTTCACAAAGTTTCAATGTGGCTAACAATGATAACCATATTAATATCAACGTTAGCCCCTTTATCTACCATAACACCAGCGTATGCCTTCCTTTCAGTTTCAAATACATTCTTAATGACACTACAACTCCAGCATTCCAAAGCCTGGATTATAGATTCTCTGACCCATGCAGCCTCACTCTCTCTAACACACACAGACACACACACACACACACACACACACACACACAAACCTGAACACCCACGGAAACTTCCAGCATCAAGGAGGCAGGGAGTCATTCTTCTTGCAGTTTTAGCTGTGCAATGGGCCATGTGGTTCCCTGTGAGTGTGTGTGCATGGGAGCCAGGCCTCGGTTGAGCCTGGTTTACCAACACTATTGATTGCAGGTGATGTTCTGGACAGGGTCCATCTGACCTCTGGAGGGGTTTAAATACATCATTGTCCGAGCGAGACCTCCTGAGACTGCAGTTTAGTGTGTCTCTCTCTGTGTGTGTGCGTGTGTGTGTGTGTGTGTGAATGAATGAAGTCCACAGTCACTCTGTGTGATACACAGTGCCTGATGAAGGTGTTTGTCCATGGAACAAAAACTACTGAAGTCAGGCGTGTCTCATGTGTTTTGTAAGAAAGATAAAACATTTGTAAATGTGTTGAGTTATACCATGATCAGGTGCACAAGAAGGATTAAAACGGTAAAATAGCCCTCTATGACATGTAAATGTATCCCAAATACCATGATTTTAAGAATATTTATACAAAAATTTGCTTGCTCCAATAATCTTGTGAAATATTTAATGAATAATCCTAAATCTGGCCTAATTATCATTTAACTTATAAACAAATAATCACAGCGCTCTCAAATAGTATCGTGCTTACACTGGAACAAGGGCTCTTGAATTCAGAGTGTGGTCACATGTATTTCAGTAGCAGATACTTTTCTCCAAATCGGGTGACGTTTCAAACACTTTACCCATTTCACCAGTGCGCTAGCTCTCTGGGTAGCTCCTGACCTTGGCGTTGCCAGTAGCAACCTCTCTATAGCAGCCTGTTTGTTTGCTCAGCGGCATCATCAGCCTCCACCTGACCTGTTCTATCTTTGAAGTTTTCCCAGTCATCTCATTGAGGTCTCATTTTCACTCCTTATCACGCCATCCATTTATCTCTCCGACACACGAACCAGACGGGGGGGAGTTACTGACACTCGAGTGGGCATCCATCCAAGTATGCATCACATCACAGTAAATCAATTCATTCTCTCACCCTTTACACTGCATGCTAATTAGGAATATTATTAATAAGCAATCATGTTAACATTTACCCGGGTGTGTGTTTCTGTGTGAGTGAGTGAGTGAGTGTGTGCGTGTGTGTATATTTGTGTGTGTGTGTGTGTGTCTGTTTGTCTCTTTCTGTATGTGTGTGTGAGAGTTTACTTGAGAGTGTAGGTGTATGTTTTTGTGTGTGTGTGTGATGTTTAGGTGTGTTAGCAAGGTCCATTTCTCCAATATATCTCAAAGCAGTTGATGTAAAGCCAGAGAGACATGGGCTTACCTGCCAGTAGAGAAGTACTTCACCAGCTATCAACACAACATGAGAAATGGGGAAAAGGTGTGTGTTTGTGTGTGCGTGTGTGTGTGTATGTGTGTTTGTCGGAATGTGTGAGTGTGTGTGTGCCTCCAAGTGTGAGCTTTTTTATGAGAGAGAGACAAAGAGTGAGTGTGTGTGTGTGTGTGTGTGTGTGTGTGTGTGTGTGTGTGTGTGTGTGTGTGTGTGTGTGCGTGTGTTTGTGCATGATTTTAAATTAATTAACATCAGACCTCTTGTAGCCGTTCATTTCTGTAAACAAACATTCTAATATGCGGTAATTAATCCAATCTGCCAAGCCTGGGCCCCCCCACCACCACCACCTACCCCCCCAATGATCCTTCTCCACTTCACTCTGTGCTCCTGGTAAAGAGTTTATTACCCCTCCACAGAGGGTGATGGAGAACATCTCCCCATCCCACTCACAAAGCCTTGCAGCACAAGGAGCTAGCTGCCAGAGAACCAGACGTTTACACTGGCAGACCTTATATATCCTACACACAGTATATGCCTTATTTGTACTTTTAACATGAGTTCAAACAGCGGAGTTTGCCTGTTGAGGAAAAACATAAAACAAATGTTTTTTTTCCCTTCTATGTTTATAGTCTGGGTGTAGTTTTGGAAACAATATGTTCCTTCCACATATTACCCCAATGTTCTAACTCTCTCCCTCTCTCTCGCTGTCACAAACCATATCTACCACACACACACACACACACACACACACCCACAGACAAAGACACACAGACAGACAGACAGACAGACAGACACAGACACACACACACACACACACACACACACACACACACACACACACACACACACACACACACACACACACACACACACACACACACACACACACACACACACACACACACACACACACACACACACACACACACACACACACACACACACACTCCCATCAAAAATGCTTGCTATCTTCCACCCTCACACACACTGAGTTTCCTTTAAGCCCCTCATGGGCCATGATTTTTGCAATCAATTCACTGTTACTTATTTTATTTATTTATCTATTTCAGTTGCAGGGCCACAGCATGTCCAGTCCAGCTATCAGTGCAGCCCTGGCGGCCGCTGGCGCTGGACTAGAGAGAGAGGGAGGGTCCAGCACGGACGGATGGGCTGCATCCGGAAGAATAAGGTTTAATCTGCCAGATAATGAGGGGAGTGTTTGTCTTTTTTAGGTGTCTGTGTGTGTGTGTGTGTGTGTGTGTGTGTGTGTGTGTTTGAGCATATGTGGTGGTATAGATGTGTGTGTGTGTGTGTGTGTGTGTGTGTGTGTGTGTGTGTGTGAGATCATATGTGTTGATATAGATGTGTGTTTCTGAGTGTGTGTATGTATATGTGTGTGTGTGTGTCAGAGGAGGTGCACCTTCATGTCGGAGTGTTCATGTGTGTACGTGTGTGTTCAGGTATGAATGCGCCTGTGTGTATGAGTGAGCATATCACAGCACCGCATCCAGTATGTGTCTGCGAGTGTGTGTCTGTATAAGCGTTCTGCGTGTATGCAAGCGTGCATCCCCACATGTCAGCTGCATGACTACCCTGGGCTGCCTCTCCCATCCTCATGCTGCTGCTGCTACACTCCTTCACAAGCGACTAGCCTGGCAGCGCCGCTAGCCATTGGCTTGGTGGCGGAGACGGGCGGCAGCAATAGCATGGCAGTAACAGTAACAGTGGCGGTGGCGGTGGCGGTGGCGGCTGTGAGGCTCCCGTGCTCCATTTGCCTGTTAATGAGCGCTGTTGTCATGGGTACCCATGTGTGCCATGTCGGCAGGCGAGCGGGCGGCACTTTCACCTGGCGCTCTGACCAGCGAGCAACGCAGTCAGCCCAGGCGGCCCCCCGCCAACAGATGTTTGGCTGCGAGTGTGCTCGCACAGGGGGGGGGGGGGTATGTGGGGGCGAGTGGGTCCACCAGGGACATGCATGGTCAGAGGGCCCTGGAACTATAGCTGGGGACAAGAGCCACACCGTCTGTCTTCCTGCATAACACATGCACACTAAAACAGGGCCCTAGCTGGTGTTTTGCCTGAGAAAAGCAGCCTAAAGATCGGATGAGAAAGATGTCTGGTTTCGGAACGCCTAAAAAAGGTACACATACTGTGAATTTAGGAGCGCAAGATTAATTGCTTAGCAAAATAGTAATATTTGGATTTGGAAACTGAGAAAATATGTGGTACAGAATTTGAAACACAAAAAAGTTTCAAATGTATTCAGACAATATGAAGACCTATAAATCTCTAGATCTCTTTGAATGTGGGGTTGTCACAGGCTTCTGAAAAAATGCTGAATGCTGACCAGTGCGCCCAAGCAAAAAGGATTGCTATGTAATGACCACTTTGTTTATGCATCCATTTGTTTGTTTGTTGACGTTGCTGCTGGAATGAGCATGTGTGTGTGTGTGTGTGTGTGTGTGTGTGTGTGTGTGTGTGTGTGTGTGTGTGTGTGTGATTTACGAGAGGTCGCTCCTGCTCCTGATCTCCATGCCATAGGATGGATGGGCAGGGCTGCAGTCATTACATCACTGGCTGACAACCGCACTTAATTACTAATGATGAGGTGAGGCCTCCATTTGCTGTGTGCGGCCCAGGCCTGTCCCCTGGACACATGGGCCACGTCCGGGAAGGAAGGGTTATGCAGACATCAGAGACGAGACAGCTGTGGATCCATCAGCAGCTCCGAGCTTAAACGTTGCATGGTTTTGTTTACCGATGGCAAGCGAATTTGTCCAGGGATAAAGTGGGTCTATAGATGATGACCATATTTGTTTTATCAATGTCATGCCAAGTACCAATGATTGATCAAGACTCCCCCCCCCCCCACACACACACACATTTTTCACTTTTT
>NW_027468674.1:20828304-21068304 GCF_046254945.1 Alosa pseudoharengus | reverse complement strand
TAAATTTTACTCCCATTCTTAATTTTTGATGGTATTCCATGAAAGACAGTCAGTTTAAATGGACTATCGTCACCATGGGCAACTCTCTTGACATATTCAGTTGAATATTTTGAAAGGAACATGAAACCGCAAGTGATCTAGTGCTTGCGCCAGGAGAAATCAGTGCCGTTCTGCAAGGCGAGCTGTGACATGCTACTTTTTAAACATGATGTTGGCACGTCAGCATGTCAGTTGGGAGGTATATGTTCTATCATTCTCACCAATCAGTTATAACCGACCAGCCCTTTGCGATTAACATGTAGTAAATGCTATAAGCGAAGCACCTTATGCCCTTGGGTGCTTGCGCCATTTGGGCTGTCCAAACCGTGGATGAAGTTCGAGTTCGGTTGAATCCCCCACAGGGCGAACAGTCTTCCCAGCAATCACACCTAGTGATTTGACCGGAGTTTCACAGATTTTCACCACAGATTTGCACCACTGTTTGTATTAAGTAACACGCCACCGAAACAGTAGGCCTACATGTCTAGGCCGTTCTCGAAGGACACCCCGGGTCCATATCTCTAGTAGGCTAGGTTATTCCTTCTCAATCTTGCATTGTCTTTCACTCTACACTATTTTTTTTTTGTATTCGAGAGAACTGCGCTGAGTGCAACGTTTGTGCTCAGAGAGAGGCAACGACATTAATATGATAATAATAATAACAATAATAATAATAATAATAATAATAATAATAATAATACGTTGACGATGATGGTGGTAACGATGATGATGATGATGAAGTCAGTGATGTATATCTTACAGGAAGACTAACATTAGGCCTTTTCAGCATTAGGCCTGAATAAAGTCGGTTTGGCATAACAAAGTCGAGGTGAGGGGTTTATGTACAGAACTGTGTTTCATTGTTTTATTCCATGCAATGAGAAACAGAAATAACACATTCAGTTCATTTAGCATTTCGTATTGGGTCTAAATGGCTAGATCAATGGAAAACAGTTGTAATGATGTAATTAATTAGGTCAGAATTAAAAGCCAGGGCAAAATCAATCTCTGAAGGTGTCCTGGATGAAATCAAATGGCTGGCCCATCTGTTCATGTGCATGAATAAGCTGCTGGAGTTGACTCCGAAGTAAGGTGCTGAAGACACCCGGCAGTCTCCCCTCTTTGGTCACACTGAGTCTACGAAACAGACGATTTAAACGAAAGAAATACATAGGCTACTTCTAGTCGATGATCAGCTTACTACAGTTTTATGTGGAATTTGTTCTGCAGCCTGTAACGATAGACATTCCAAATGCAGACGACTGATTAACAATTAGACTATGTTGGTTATCATCAGGAAATAAATTAGGCTACTAATAAAACAATAACCTTAAGCCTAAGATGAGATAAGATCTATATTTTTAAATAGCTTTATTGTAATCAAGTGAATATCCAACACATTTTAGTGAAATATTGAAAACTAGCCTATGTGAGTTAAATGCCGGATTGAAGAACAGTAGTAGGCTATTTTTACACCAAATACTACAAAATATTATTTCTTTTAAGTGACAACTGGCTTTTTTTAATTAATGGAATCAGTTCCACTCACTTGTATATTAGCTCATACCGCTGAAGAAGGAATATCAAAATTAGCCATGACTCGTTGATGTAAGTATGTAACCTATAGGCCTATATTTAATATATATATATATATATATATATATATATATATATATATATATATATATATATATATATAATTCAAACCATTCATTAATTCACGTCTAACACTTACTGCGCCGGCATCTGTTGGGAACAACGACAAAACAAATGAAATTGCATAACACGCTATAATAAGGCTATTCTGTGCAGAATGGAAAATGTTGCTAGATTTTCGGTCTAAAAAAAGTCGCTCCTGATAGCTCGTCTTTAAGGTTCAATGATCAACTTACACCCAGTGATGTCTGCTTCCGAGTGAAGAGCGGTCGTCGGGTCTGTTGGGGAAAAGCATATCGATTGGTGACGTTAGCTCGCATCCAGACCCTATCGGTGCGCACCAGCATAGCCTAAAGTGCTCGAAACAGCGTCAGGAGAAAGAAACACCTCCCTCCCCTCCGTATTAAGTAGCCTATTTTAAAACACCTCCCTCCACTCTGTATTAAATATTTAAAAACTTTTGGAAAGAAATATTAGCCAAGTGTTTGTGCAGCTACCAAAACACATGGTTTCTGTATAAGTGTCTTATAGAGTCGGCAGTACATGCAGCACAAGTGCATTCTGCCTTGTTTACATTCAGCCCCTTTCACTTTTCCCAAGACCATTAGCAAATGGGAGCTAAGATGGATTGCATTATGTCACTTCTCACGTCAAATCTAAGTCTAACATTCCGCGTTGTGTTAATGTACCTTCTATGTAAAATACCAAATGTAAAATTTAGTGCTGGTAAAACGCAATAATAAGCACATTTCAATACTAAAAAACAACAACTATAAGGCTACATATATGTTTTTATTCTAATACCGGACATCATGGGGGGGATACCTAGTCGTGACCCAGTTAGTTCATCTTTAAATACCTGTCCTAGTGATAGCGGTTGCTGATACCCTTATGACTGGCGCACTAGTTTGAGGTAGGTGACTTTCAATAAGCACTGACTAACAAGCCACTGAAATCATAAACTCCATACTTGGTCGAAAAAAAAATATCTTTAAAAAGGTTCGGGTCATGCACAACGCTTTCATTTGTTTAATTTCTACTGAGTGTCTTTTAAGGAGGATTTGACCCTGTGTAACTGCTGAATGGGGTCGGGCCCTGACTAAAGAGAGGGGTTAGCGACCCAGCAGCCGAACAGGGCCGAGAACACGGTGCACGTGCGCCATTCACATTCAACTCAGGTCGCTGCCAGGACAAGTAAACAATGCGGAAGTCCATATTGATGCCACACATTATCTGTTTACAATCACTCAGACATATTTCACTGGGAGACCAAATCGCGTTGTGCATAGGGACAGGGGCAGGGGAGAAAAGAATTGTGGGGTCTTACAGGGGGAAAAATAACGTAGCTTAAGGGAAGAGTGCAGCGGAGTGTGAAATTACTGCCCATGGTGCTACATATTGTACCAGAAGCTCGCTCCAAAAACAGTAACAAAAAGGAAAACCATCCTCTAACGTGACCAGAAGGTTTTTGCATTGGTCGTGCCCGGCCCTGTTCCTTTGAGATCCCCCACCTGAACAATGAGCGGACCTCGGCTGCATTGGACTAGAGGTTTGGTGTACAGAGGCACAAAATTAATTTTTCCAGGAAGGCCTCCTTTTCTAAATACACTCTCAGTCATTGATTTGTTTGAAGTAAGGAGAGGCATCCCTCTCTTGTTCTGTGCAGTCCAAGTGAGAAAATAAATAAATAATTAATTATTATTATTGTTTATTATTGTTATCATTGTTATGCATTAATAACAATAATGATAATTATTATTATTAATAATAATAAGAGCATTTGTTGTTGTTGTTGGAGGGCCACTGACAACAGCAGGTGTCAGTGAGGTGTATCTTTTTTGATGACTTCAAGTGAAGTGACTCCCAGTGCAGTAGTTAGAAGTTAAGTTGGAATTGCTACGCATTATTTATGTAGTTCTTTCTGGATAACTAATTAATCTGAAGTTGCGCTGGTTCGCTCCATGGGTGTTACGCGCTCATATGACGACCGACCCAAGTTAATCACTGGTTTAAAATTGTCATGTGTGTCCATCTATTCCCCCTGATGACTTAAACTGGTATAGTCTGTGTATTTTGTTCAGGCTATGTGTTTTGCCATCAGATTTCTTTTCATCGTTCATAGACTTCATATGGTGAATCAGCCTCTCAACACAGCTAAAGAATTGAAACGATAGAGCGCCATCTATGGAATGCTACTGACAAACACTGAACATTATATGCTGGCGGGTAGGCTACTGCACCTGTGTGTTTACACGAATAACATCAGAGTACGATCATAATGACATAAGAATGTGGCCAGAATCAAATTTCGACTTGCTGAATAAAATACAAAATGAAATGTCTTACATCCCCTTGAATCGCTCACACAAACGGAGGTTGTTTGCTTAGGCCTGATGTAGGCTTCAATATGTTGTCAGAAGCAAGTGCTGGCCTATTAGCTTACTTTTATCTTACTGTAAACGTCGCTCTTCATCAACAGTTAAAAATGTTGTTCTTAGACAAAAATCTATACTACAATCACTACTAGGCTCGGTTTTGTTTTCAATTTATGAATCAGTATGCCATAACGCCATGATTTAAGTCACTTAAACTGGGGCGCTGTAACACGCAGCTTGTTTTTCTTGCGCAAAGAAAAAACATGTCCATTTTATCATCTCCTATTTAACATTTAGTCAACTCTTACCTCCAACTCTAAATCGATGGCTTCCTTATTTCCCACCCCTTTCGGAGTGTCAGACGTAGGGACCTCCTCATTTGGGCTCTGGGCTTTTACGTTGGCGAATCACAAAGTGTTGGAATCTACTGCCTTTGTCTGACAAGTCATCCATATAAGCAAGGGGATCTGCTGCGTAGAGGGGGGCGACGGCTTTTAGAAACGCACACACGGAGAGACGGACTTCATTCCTGAACCTAAGACTCAGGCAACACATTCAATTGTAGAGGCAGAGGAAGTCACAAGGCACCCCCAGTGTGTCCATGTTACTCCTGTCATCGGTGTGTGTACGCGGTGTGTGTGTGGTTGAACAAACCCGCGGGTTGAGCGACACAAGGCCACCGGGATCTGGGAAATACAAGCGAAACCACAGGACAGGACAATTTTAAGAAACCTTCCGTTTTGTCTTAATGGTCTTCTTCTGAAACCATCCTTGCATCCTGTTTGTTATCGAAAGAGATATTGATTTCCGTTTGAACATTTTGGAGACTAGCTTCGGTCATGCTCGACACTTGACAAACACCTACAGTACAGTGAATTTTCGTTGAACGGACTGTTAAACGGACGACAACTTTTTGAAGTTGCCCCTTTGGCCGTTTGGATACGAGGGGAGAACCTCACTTTGCCAGAAGACCTTTTCACCATTTCTTCGCATTTTTTATCTGCATTACGAGGGCGCCACGGCGACTTCAGTTGATTATCTGTCTTTTCTTTGCTATCCAATGGATATTCACTGCAAAGCAGACCCCTTCTCAGCGATGCACCGTAAGTATCAAGGGAGTATGGTAAAACGTAGCCAAAATATATTTTTGTTCTATCACAGATTATTCAGTGTCTTTGTTGGTTACATTCATTGATAATATCCCTAGATGCTGACATACAATAAACACCTAAAGACAACACAAACAAAACTAATCCGACGAATCCATGCATGAACTTCAATGTAGCACTATAGCCTTGACAAAACGCGTGGTATCTTACAAGATGCCGATCATGTAAGAGAAGATTTGGTGAAATTTCTGTGACTGGTGAATTTGAAAAAGAAATATGCAAAAAGATGGAAATATTTTTCCCGCACTGGCGTCTGTTTACATAAAAAATGCACCTAATAGGCAACTCATTTGACTATGTAATTCCCTCAAAAAATACGAAATGCCTTTATTAATGCCTACATGTGAAACCACATAGGATATGATAAACAATTCCTCATGGATAAACATTAAGTTATAAATTCAAATAATTACATTAATTAATTAATACATTGATTTTGGCGAATAGCCTAATATCTTCATTGACCAAATAAACAGTCAAACAGAGAGGCAAAAGCATTGCAGGCAGATTTGATATTATTTTACAGGTCACATAGTCACATGTTTAAATAATTTAATTATTCTTCCTGTACTGAATAATATGTAATATGAGTAATCAAAGGTCTTTTAAATTATTTATCATAACTGAACAAAGACAATGAATGAGCCTGTAATTTAATAGCCGATGTTGACTTGCAGAATAAAAATACTGCGTAGCCTACACCAAAATTAGAACCAAGTGTTATACGAGTTTGGTAGGGGAAAAGCACCAAGAGCTAATAATGCAGAGTGCTCCTATATACACTAGGTTGAGTTTTAAACTATGGTGAGAATTAGGGTCTTATTTTGAGTGTAGGCTAGATTGTCATAGAGAATGTTTTGGCCTATTAGAGAATGAATTGTTTACTTTTGCAGTTCAACAATGCAGGCTACATTGCGTAAAGTGCAGCCATAGGCTATAACAAAGACGGCTGAATTTCGCCTTTGCCACATTTCTGGGTTTTACTATACGCAGTGTATATATGCATAACGCGTTATATACACCAGTGCAGAGCGGCTTGTTTCGCAATATCATTGGTTAGAAGTCTGTAATACATTGACCAGTTTTACCCACGGTGTATCATCACACCACTGTGTAACGCATGTTGTAAAACTGCTGGTGGCTGTAATATCATACACAACTTCCATAACTACATCTTATTATGAAAATTACGCAGGTTTTTAATGCGCCATGGCATAGAATTAAAGATGGGTGTTTAGCTCCATAACATTACACCATGTATGTATATTTATGCTATTTTTTTCTGCATTGTTGACTCCCATATAGGGCATGGGGGTGTGAACCAGCTAGGTGGGGTGTTTGTGAACGGCAGACCCCTTCCCGACGTGGTGAGGCAGAGGATCGTGGAGCTGGCGCATCAAGGAGTACGACCCTGTGACATCTCCAGACAACTACGGGTCAGTCACGGCTGCGTCAGCAAAATCTTAGGCAGGTAAGAGAGCAAACAAGTGCGTGGAGCCTTAAACCGGATATCCTAGGACAGTCATCCCACTCAAACGCATATTAAAGGGGGAAACACGGTGACAGCCCACACTCATGAAACAGTAATAATAGGCAATAAAGATGCCTGAAACAACAACAAAATAAGAGCGATAGGCCAGTGCGCCAACAATATCAATTAGCTTGACGTCCCCAAACACATCACTTAATGCTCCAGTTATACCATGTGAAATGTGAACGGAGCATAAAGTTAGGTTGTCAAATAAACATTTCATATGTAAATAGCAAAGCCAACACCCTATAGGCTACATACACAAAAGATATGTGCAGAATTCATGTCAGTAAGACATTTGAATTTTCTTGAAATATTTTTCAGCTATCAAAAGGACTTGATAAGGTACATTGTTTATGCACTTGGAATGTCAAAACGAAGAGTTTAATGTTAGCATGAATGTTGTACTTATTGAATGCATGCTTATCATTGTTTAAATGAAATATATATACATTCCCTTTGATTTACAAGGCTATTCAGCAATTATGAGTGGCTTTGACCGTCTGAATAGCAAAACATTGTAGGCTGTCAGTGTGAAGATTAATTCCTGAAGTAGGCCTACATTCCATTCGCAACTATTCGTCATAATTTGATGTTTTACTTTTCACAGTAACCGTGAAACAGAATACCTATAAGCAAATATTGTGTTGGCGAATGTCCTGATTGCCTCGCGGTATGTTGTTGCAGATACTACGAGACGGGCAGCATCAAACCGGGAGTTATTGGCGGATCGAAGCCAAAGGTTGCTACTCCAAAGGTTGTGGATAAAATCGCCGACTACAAGAGGCAAAATCCTACCATGTTCGCTTGGGAGATCAGGGATAGACTGTTAGCTGAGGGCGTCTGCGACAACGACACCGTTCCAAGCGTTTCATCAATTAACAGGTAGGAACTTTTATCGTATCTTCAGCTGGGATGAACCAAAAAACAACGTGGTGGCGCAGATATTTTTGATAGATTTTTCAAACTAATTTAAGTAGCCTATAATAAAAATGTGTGATGTCTAAGCTAGACTACATGTTGTTTGAAGAAGTAGGAAGGTTAATATAGAAATGCATACATGTCATGGAGATCCTCAACTACTTCGCTGAGGGTGGTCTCAGTATCGCAATTTAATCCTTTCAGTGCGCAACTCCCACAACAATCAGCGGTATATCTTGGTCTGGGACCACCAAAAGCACATCTGTCTGGTTAAAAATCGATCAATAGCCGGTGACCAGATTCCGTGGCTTTGGGAAGTGCGGAGCAGCACAGTCGTTCAATACCAGATCTGCATTAGATTGGGCTCAAATTAATGTGATAACCAGACTCACAAAGAGAACATCTGAAGAGAGATGTCTGGTCTTTTAAGGTATCGTGAGAGACATAATCTTTGTAAAGGTAGACTATAAAATTTAAACAAAGCCTCAGTTTAATCCCTTAGAGAATCATAGGTATTCCTTTGTGAAATGGACAGTTAATATGTTTAAGTAGCCTACAGGCTGTGTGTCCACTTGTCAAAGACTTTCAAACCCATGCTTCGTGTGCTGTATTTTTTTCTCAGTTGTGAGTCGTCAAAATTGTAAGTCGTCCGGCCTTACAACTGATGAAACGATTAAATTGAATTTATAACGCAGCGCGCAAACGCGGGCCATTTAACCGTGACAAGTGTGCTGCCATACCTGCTGTCCAATAAGCAAGCCACCTCTTTACGGGGATGCGCAAACAAGGTGCTTGATGAAGAATGCCAATAGGTGGGGCGAGGGACATAGACGAGAGAGAAAGAAAGAGCAACCCCCCTATCCATTCACCCACCAGACACACTCATACCCACCCCTCCTGGCCGAGAACGCAGGCGATGAACTTTGGTTAAGAGGCAGTCTTCCACACAGTCAGAATAAGCATTACATTTTAATGAGCACGGGCCGCTTCACATAAGAAAAGGGGGGAGAAAGAGGCTGAAAAAAATTCATTTCATGCCCCCGTGGTCGCCTAAAAAGGCCTATTTGAGCGGGCTCAAACACATGTATGAGATAAATTCAAAATATACATTAATATCATTAAAGAGGCCCAGCAAACTCAGCATTTAATTAAATTCTCACCAGCCGTTTTTGAAATTGAACACTATGCGTTCTTTGTTTATGTAATAAATTGAAATGTGAATACAAAGAAATATAATTCTGTTACGAGGAGATGATATAGCTATAGTATTTTGGGTTTCCTTTCATCAGACACTCTGAACATATTTGACAGTGAAGAGGGCATTTGGGAACGGATGGTGCTAGATTAACCCTTTTAGTCCAGGGCCTTTCCGTAATTTAGGGAGCACTGACGCAAAGTGGGCTTATGATTGAATTGACATGGTGTAGAATGAATTTAAAGTAACTCAGCATTTCTAGCGTTTACTAGTCTTTGTATACAAATTTTGATTTACTTGCCTATTACATTCAAATAGTAATATTTACAATTGAATGGGACTGATTTTTTTTTCCATAAAATGTTTTGAACATCATAAGATTTTAATATATCTCATAGTCATTTTATAGTCAATGATCATATTAAAAATAATATTTTCTGAATTGCCAAATACAGAATCTTTTGTTCATATAATCTTTTTTGTAGCATAATGAGTCTTTCTTCTGTGTGGTGTTTGCACGACAAAGTTTCTCTTCAGTAGTGTCCAAAAATCACACAGCACAAGTAATGGAGCTTCTTTCACCAAAAAAATGGCTAAAAGTATCCAACAAAAAAATAAACACTGGGACACCTTATTTACCCGATTTCTTTCTTTTTTCTAGGCACAGTAGACACAGTACACAAGGGGCCATTTATTTCCCACCACATATAGCTCTCAACAAAAAGATCCACACCCACTCGCTCACAGGTTTTATGTGTTCTGAAAACTGACCTGGCGACTGCTGACAAAGGAGGATGTTCTAGCTTTAAACACTTTTCGCCCGCATGCATTATTAAATGTTACAGAGATGCAGTTGTCCTGGGCGTCTGGACTGGTGAGAGGAATTTGCCAACAAGTAACAGCAGCCCCAGCCAGGAGACATAAAAAAAGAGTCCCCAAAGGAACTCAATACTATTGATTCTGATGTAAAGCAATTTTAATATTTCTTGAGGGGATTTTCAACAACAGCAAAGTCATTAATTCACCCATCCAAATTGCTTATTCAATATCAAGAACATGGATTCCAAATAAAGTCTCTGGATTTATGTCACTCTCCAAAAGTCAGGGGGTCAAGTAACTGTTATAGAGAGCGGAGAAAGAGAAAAGATTTGAATAAAATATTGATAGGTGGCCACTGCACTAAACGCGTGTGCTGTTTTTGATGGTTTGCCCCGAGGACAGTTTGGACAATTCCCCAGGCTTGTCTTCCTTTCCCTCCAATATCAATAGCACAATAATTATAATGAATACACATTTGCCCTTTGAAATTTGATGACTGCAACACAAACATTGCACTTTAACTCACCGAGCCAATGTGTTTAGAATCATTACAATCAATACCCTCCTGAATCCATAGTAGGATAACACTGAACTCTAACTCTAAACTTGACGTACAGCGTTATACAATGTGTGTGTACATATTACATTATATTACGCAAATCGGGTCGAAAGTGTTTTTTAAGTAATTCAGCTGCCAGAACATAGGCATTGTACACATGCTGTAGACCCCTTCAACCACTTTCACACGTCGGTTCCAAAACGGCTTGGTGTCACGTGTGATGAATTGCTCTTAAGTTTACAAATTATGGTGACAGCTCCCCTTTTTTCCCCGAGTGCCACTCAGATTAAAGGAATCTAATGCTGGCGTAAGCTTGTGCAAGGCAATAAGGAACTATCGCTTTCCTGTCACATATAATTTATAGCTTTCTATTTGCATCCGTTTGCCTGTGACTAATCCACAACTTTTTATCCGCCAGCACTGATCAATATGGCCTCATCTGCACTAGCACAAGAGGCTGTTGGTTCTACAGGACCTATTTGATCCAACAGGCCCGGGAGCTAGGAGACCCCAACACCTTACTAAACCTGAACCAAAGGCAGGAGTGAGAGAGAGAGAGAGAGGGAGAGAGAGAGAGAGAGGCTGATTAGTGTGGCCCAGGTAGAAGCAGTGAAGCCGATCATTGAGGTGAATTGATGTGATTTCATGCTTTGTTTGCAAGATCACCCAGACCAAAAGTGCAATGAAGACTTTACTTTATATCTTACCTTTAAAGGCCCAGTGACTCTATCACATGTATCTATATATCTCTATATCTCAGAGTCTCGTTTGATTGGGTCCACACAGTGGCAGACAGAACTTTCCACTTTCCCTCGCTCTAACACACACATACCCCACTTCAGTTCTGTCTGTCTGACGATTATTTTGGCTTGAGTGGCCAGCAACAAAACATGGGATTTCTTTCTTTCTCTTTTTTTTCGGTTAGACGAAAGTAGACATACATCCAAATCCTTTCTTTTTTTGTTAACCAAGCTCTGTTCACATCGCAGGATCATTCGGACTAAAGTCCAGCAGCCTTTCCACCCCTCCCCAGATGGAACATCCCTCTCTGCTCCAGGGCACACCATAGGTAAGATTTTTTGATATAGATATATATATATATATATATATATATATATATATATATATATATATACACACAGTCTACACATACAATATAATCCAACAATTTTTCAACAACGCCAGATTATAAAATGTGTTGCATCTTTAAAATGGCTCCATTTCAGACATTTGTGGTATAGGTTTACATGTTGCTACTAAGACACAACAAGATGAGTGTAAATAAAAAGTTTTGTTACTGTAATTTGATTTGTTTCCTTTAAATATACATATAAACTAAACAGCATATGCCCATGAGAGTTTCTTGTATGCTCAACCTTAAGTTGACCTTAACTGACCTTACCTTTATGCATATGGGCCAGACTGTACCCAGTTAATTTACCTTTGTCAGTTCATCGCCACCTTAGAAAGTCCACACAAAGAATAACTATTGCAGTGCTCTGAGTGATTCTTTGTTCAGTAACACAAGCTCCCCCCTTCTCTCAGTTCCAAGTACAGCCTCCCCGCCTGTGTCTAGTGCTTCCAATGACCCAGTGGGGTCCTACTCCATCAACGGCATTCTGGGTATTCCCCGCTCAAATGGAGAAAAGAGGAAACGAGATGAGGGTAAGGGAGGCAATTTCTTTTTTTTCTCTTTACTTTAAAAAAAAAAAAAACACATCTCCTTGGTTGAGAGGGCTCCACTGTGCTGTGTGGTATTATGGGCAAGAAAGGACTGGATACTGTTTTTAAAAACCTTGAGTCCTTTTAAGAGGTTTTTCTGACTCATTTTTTAAATCAAGATGGGAGTTAGTAGTTGCTGATTTTGAGCAATGCTTTTCTTTTCTTAACTTGTATGTCACAACAATAATAAACCAAATGTATAAGTATAGGAGAGATTAGGTGCTGTCTTTTATATGACAAGCCTTTATGTCTCAACAATTGAAAATGTTTGGCCAGCATTTGGAGGACAATACGCCAGTGACCATCCCAGTTTTGTTACACATGAGACTACAAGATGTCTTTATCCTTAAAGCTGAGCTTCTCAACATTCTTGCCATGATTGCAAGCATTACTGGTGGCAAATGAACTCGCATAAATATTCAGCGTGTTTGGTTGGTTTGTACGAGTTGGGAGGAAGAAAGAGAGTCTTTTGATTTGAAGACATGACCTCCACTGTTGTCTTCAGCAATTAATCTTTTCTGAAGTGATTAAGCTGGCTAAGATAATTACATGTCAAGATGATGCAGCCAACCACCCAGGTCAGTCAAAGCAGCACCGAAGCAATAGCAGACATTTCAAGTCAAGGACCTTGTCCTCTTCTCTTCTCTTCTCTCTGCCTTATCTCCTTTTCTTCTCTTCTCTTCTCTCTGCCTTGTCCTCTTCTCTTCTCTCTGCCTTGTCCTCTTCTCTTCTCTTCTCTCTGCCTTATCTCCTTTTCTTCTCTTCTCTTCTCTTCTCCGACTTTTCTTCTCTTCTCTTCGCCTTTCTGTTTTTTAGGCATTTAGGATGCATTAGAATGCATTTGGATTCCGGTTCTTTTTTTTATTGATAATTGACGTCGTAATCACAGATCCCTATTTTTTTCCCCCTTTACTTTTTAAATGATGCTAAATCTACAGCTCTCCTGTGGAAAAAGGAGACTGAGCAGGTGCTGTGGCAGACGATGGATTTAGTGGGGAGGTGGGGGGTTGTTTTGTGTGTGTTGGAGATGATTTAGGCCGTCATCACAAGCTGGGCTGAGGCAGAGCCCTGCAGTTCCCTCTTGTCGTTGGAGGTAATCTACATCATCATAGCGAATCCTGCTGCCAAATTGGAGCAAGGTAGCACTGGATTGAAATAGGCCTGTTTCTACAAGAGCAATGCATGCATTGATGCATATTTAGTTTCTGTTGGATTACATTCATGGACAGAGAGGATTTGAAATAGCTTGGGTGTTTAGCTGATGTAATGTATTTATTTGACACTCAATACATTTCTGCTAAAGCAAATTAGATATTAAACAGTAAAAGGGCCTCAAAGACCAGTCTGACCCAAGTTGGAAACACCATAGCAATGGGGTATGTGAACCTTTTTCCTTTTGTTCGGTGGGTGGCCATGCAATAGATCTGTCGGAGATGTGAGGCTTCCACGTAGCGCCAGAATTGATGCACTTTGCCGGCGCGCGCGGGGGGTTGATGACTTATGATGCATCGGGAGACATTACCCCGGCGACGATGTAAAAAAGCAGCATGGCGCAGGAGCACATGCATTCACTAGAAGCCACAAAAAAAGAGAGAGAAAAAAAAGCCACACAGGGCCATTGCACGTCTTGTGATGTGCTGCATTGCTTGCACGTTCCGTTCCCAGAGACAGACATTCCGGCACTCCACAGTGCGCCTTCTCCGTGATTAGAGACAGTTATAGGCTCAGTCATTCAGTGACAGAAGGCGCATCACACGGGCACCGGCAAGGGCATGGAGGTGCTCTGGAGGACATTCAGCAGAATTATATCTGTGAGAGACTCGCTCTCCTCTCACTGACAGACCATGTTTCTGTGGGCTTTTTTCTTCTCTCTCTCTCTCTCTCTTTTTCTCTCACTCACTCGCTCACTCACTCGCTCTTTTCTGCCCCTTTCGGTCTCAAATGATCCCTCTGATGTGGAGCCATTTCAGTGATTTAAGTGCTTGGCCTGTTCTGTGAGAGGGCAGGAGGATGGCGTTGGGGGGGTGCAGGGGGAGAATAGTACTGTGAGTGGTGGTAGTGGTGGTGGTGGTGGTGGGGGGGGGGGGGGGCGTATAGAGGGGGGGGATTTGGTGGGGGGGGGGGGGGGGTCGTCTGTGGTTTTTATATACCCCTCTCGTCGGCCACAGTCAGACTGTACCCACCTGGAACCAGGGGTGGAAGATAGTTCATCTGAGAAAGAGATAAAACCTCAGGCCACGGTCACATGCGCCCCCATCAAGAGGTGCTTTAAAAACAATGTCTCCCCTCCAGCTAGGGTTCGGCAAAAATAGCATGGAGTATCATATCTGCCATCATTTGTGGAGGATGCCATAGTGCTCCTTCATCCAAGATGTGCAGTGCAAAATGCTGTGTGTTAGACATCGATCTTCTTTCCTTAAAGGTGCTAAGATGGTTTTGCATGAATAATATGGAACAGTTGAAGATTATTGGCATTATAAATAGAAGAAGTGGCTCAGAAAGGCAGAGTGAAGAGTTAGTGGTTGTGCTTAATAGTGTTGTGATATTAGGTTAGAGTTTTTCCTCTGAGTAGCCACTCAGGACCATTTTTTTAAATAATTGTGGTGAGTTTTAAAGTATTGTATAAAATATCTTCATTTTCCTTACTATGGCCTCATATCTACATTCTGGGAATAAACGCCAAACTTAGCCAAAGTGGTGTGTTATTTACACATTTACCCATCATCTGATCGTGATGCAGCTGTGTGTTGTACTCAATGTCAGGACTAAATGTCTGTCCTGTGTGGTTACCCAGGACTCTCCTCACTAGATCTCACAGAGTGCCATCACCCTTAACACAGACACTCACCCTTACCCCCCTACCAAACTCACAGCTTTATATGCTCCGAGAGAGAGAGTGAGAGAGAGAGAATGAGAGAGAGAATGAGAAAGAGAGAGAGAGAGAGAAAATAAAGCAAAACAAACCTGGCAAAAGATGAGCTTTGCGCTGCCATGACCAACAGCAGGATAATGGATGGCTTGGGCATTGTCAGGTATTTGTTTTAGGTTTTTTTTTTTTTTGCGACAGCGTGGCTCTTTGCCAAGGCGATGGTCGGCTCTTACAGTAAGTTCCGAAGTCAGCAGTCAGCCGTGCCCTTAAAAAAGGTCCCCCATTACGCGAGCGGCGTGGCGATAATGTAGTGTGACACGTGTTATGTACACTGGGGCTCGGCGCGAGACGCTTCAGGGACACAGGTGTCATAAGAGCCATTAATCTGCCACTGTCATGTGTTACTGCAAATTAAAAGTAGCACGTTACACTTGGCAGCCATTGTTGGAAGGGGGGGGGGGAGAGAGAGAGAGAGAGAGAGAGAGAGAGAGAAGGAGAGTAAGAGAGACACGAGGAGAAAGGAGGGGGGAAAAGGATGGCCCTCCCCCTTAAACTGCGTCTGGAGGTGACCAGCACTGTCCGCTCGTAGTGACATTTAAGAGAATTTGCAATTCCGCTGAGGAAAGCTATTACTTCACAAATTAACATCCAACCAGCAACCACCCCCAGCCCACCACCATCACCCACCGGCAACAGCATCAGCTCCTCCAGCCTTCAACCCTATTCCACCCCCCCACCCCCCCACCCCTTCGCCCCTTCGCCGCTCACGAATAGGCAGGCCGTTAGAAAGACAAAAGAAATAGCTTGAGGGTCCAGGCTTCAGCCTCTATCTATGAGATGATGAGATACAACTGGTAGCACCGGGGCCACAGACAAACCAATTATTTGAGACTGATGGATGACGACAGTACCTGTAGGGACACCATGAGAATTTTTGAGGGGGGGGGTCTTAGAAAATTAAAAAAATTAAGTGTTACATAAACCGTTTGAAGGCATTCTGTCTCCCTGTACCAAATCAGCAGACAGCCCAGATGGAATCTTGAGCTCTTAAATAAGTGCTAACGTATTTTCTTGTTATGGATGAATTCGTTATATATGACCACTTGCTTTGCCACATTTAAGATATTTCACAGGTGTCTATCGGCTGCAAGGTCCAAGTTATGAGCTTAAGTATTTACTGTAAGTAACATGTCTTTGGCTACAGATGTCTAATGATATCTGCAAGGACTGTTTTTGGCGACACATCTGGGTGGCTAACTGGATTTCACTCCAGTTAAATCCAATTTCATGTTCAGTTGTAATGACTGAAATCTACGTACAGTAATATTGATACGGAAGAGATGGAGATGGCTCCCATGAATAAAAAAAAAAGGTCATTCTCTCATACTGCCAAGGCATAAGAGGTGAACAACACAATAATCCTGGATAATCATACTTAGCCTCCTATAGAAAAGCCATCAAGGAAACAGTAAGCGCCAGCCAGGACAAAAACAACAGAAGCAGCAGCCATACTGAAATCTGTTGTCATTCACAATCTCCTGCCAGCCATTACCAGGCTAAGTTAAATGAATGAATCCCCAAATATACAGGAGCCATACAGGAAATGAATAGCGTCGGTCGCTTTTCTTCTGCCAACACAATACCCACTGATTTGCCACCCCTATTTCCCACACCAGGGACTTGATATATACTGAGATTTTTCCACAGTAAGCCCAGACAGGCGCCAAGAGACTAGATGGTTGTGATTCATAAGTGTGTGTGTGTGTGTGTGTGTGTGTGTGTGTGTGTGTGTGTGTGTGTGTTTGTGTGGCGTACATATACAGAGCTGAGCTAGGGGGGATGGGACCTCCTCCCCACTAGTAATGTTTGATTTACGCTTATTGTAGTTCACTGCCATTGGAATGAAGGATAATCGTTCAAGAATGCATACCTCAGTGATCATGCTTCATTGCGGAGTCCTCCATCTCTGTTCATCTGTTAATACATTAGACTAGTCAAAATACAATTGTGCTCTACTTTATGTACTGTTTGCACAGCTCCTTTGTTCAAAAGGAGAAAAATCCCAGTCAAAAGATGCATTGTACAAAAAGGACAATGCATATCCAAACCATTAATGAAAAGTATACATTTCAAACAAAAATTGCTTACCTTGAATGTAGGTGCTTTTCCCCTTTGTCTAGGTGTCAAACCTGGAGGGGCAAGTAAAATATAGAGCACATATCTTGCCAAGGGCATTTACCTCAAAAGCCATTATTAGATAATACAGTTTAGTGTCCTTTTTTCTTAAAAATGTATAAATCTTTTTCCTTCATAATCAATTCTCCTGCCTGTTCATTTTAGTGTTCTATTTTGGGCGAGCTTCACAGGTAGAGTGGTCAGGGCCACCCCTCACCCTCCCACCCCTTTCCCTCCAGTACCGTATAGCGTCAACTCAATCTCCTGTAAGGGGTCGTGACCTCCCGGTGCCCAACCCGCAGAGAGAAGCCACTTTTATAGAGCTGGTTATCCGATCTGATGGAGTCTGGTCCCTCGTTACCCGAGTGTTAATACAGAGCCATGTCAAAATGAATACACTCAACTGTGTCATCGATCAATAAAATCACACCAGGACCACCGCAGGACTGAGATAGGCAGGCATTCACCAACACTCAGGGCTGTGGCCATAGCCCACGGGTGGCTAAGAGTGTGAGGCCTTCTGGGACCGCTTATGTAATGGCATTTTAATGGTTGAAGGTTTTGTTTATTTTGGGGTTTCTTGATTTTAAAATGGCACACAGATGAAAATGTGACTTGAGGAAGTGTGTTTTTGAAAGATTTCTCAAGAAATCTCAATGAGATATAAACTTACTTGAGCTTGCTTGACAGATAGAATTCATTAGGATTGTATGCAATATTTCACGGAAAATATTATAAAACCTACAAACACATCAACAAAGGTTGAAATTCAAAGAATAAGCCTACAGTATATGTCTTGGAACAAAACAGACGGCTTTCTTTTGTGTGGGGAGTACATGTTCCAGCACAGTTAATGGCAAACGTAAGATTATTGATCAGGTTTGATACCCAACTCCACAGATGCAAAGTAATTAATGGCTCTATTTACGCCGGCACCAAAGAGAACAATTGAGTTTGATAAAGCAGCAACAACAGGCAGTGTTATGAAAAGACCCCAAGGGGGCTGTCCAGAGAAGATGCCTGTTCAAATACATGTCAGAAAAAAAGGGGACTAAAAAATGTTCCCGGTGCTTTGTTGTTACATAAAATGAAATTGCATTATATTCAAACAGCTTGCATTGTAATAGTATTTCATATACAATATCTGTAACCCGCTACACTCTAATATTTGTCACCAGCACGGCAGAATGTCAGAGATGCAATGTAATTCTATCCATTTACTCTCCCATACACACACACACACACACACAGTCTCCCTTTAACACAAGCCAATACACACACACAAGCACGCGCACATGCACACAAGCACGCACATGCACACACGCACGCACACACACACAGACACCCACACACACACACAGACACACACACACACACCGACCCCTTCTGTAGGGGGTTCCAGATCCATTTTGTTCATCATGGGAGTCAGGTTCATCCTCTCTCGGCGGTCCCAGCCCCTGCAGAAAAAAAGGTCAGGCGGAGGGGACGCAGAGGCAATAACGGCCCTGAAATGGTACCATCAGCGAGACATGATTGATCAATTGAATTCCGTGGCAGAGAAAAATGTGGGATTAAGCGAAGTATTATACGCACAATGAGTTGAGGCATGATGTTCATTTCAAGTTCATTTCGGCTCCCCTCCTCTTCACCAGATCAGGCAATCAATAGGGGCCGTGCATATCATACATCACCCAGGCTCCCACCACCACCATCCCACCACCCCCCTCTAACCCCATCGCAGAGGAGAGGACATAATCTGCCGCAAATTTAGAATGACAGATTCGCCGGGGAGCTGAGACTCGGGAAGGAGACGTGGAGGGGAGATGAGAAGGAACGAGTCCCCAGCCTCAACCCCCCCCCCCCCCACACACACACACACACACACATACACACTCCCCCCTCCATCCCAAAACCACACACACAAGTCTCTCTCTTGCCTCTGTGGTTTGGTGGGGATTGGGGAAGGAAAAGGGAGGTGGCGTTGGTGGTGGGGAGGGGGGAGCGGGGGGTGGGGGTTAACGCGCCGCGCACACAAAGTGACAAAAGGGAAAAGCGAAGACATCCCTCTCCCGGCCGGCGGCAGCGTAATGAGGTCAGGGGGAGTTGGGGAGGGAGGAAGGGAGAGCAGGGGACCACACGCGCCCGCGCCTGTTTGGAGAGAGCCTCGCAGGGAAATGATTGAACACGAGAAGGGGGCAGGCACCCAGGCATCCCAAGCACCCCCCCCCCCCCCCCCACACACACACACACACACACACAAATAGAGAGAGAGAAGGAGAGAGAGAAGAAAAAAGAGGTGGCACTCCAGGAATAAAAAAAAAAATCATTGGTTTTAAACCACAATTTCCTTCCCCCGGATTTTTTTCTCTTTCTTAGCCCTTCTTTTTAAACACAGTGTAATGTAACAGTGTTCCCATTCTCTCACACACACACGCTCCCTCCCGGGGAAGAATGAGTGGGGTAAAAAAAAAAAAAAGAAAACAAACAAGCAGGGGAGAAAAAAAAAACGAGTGTTTCACCCAGGATTGAAATGGCCATTGCGATCACCACTCATTTGCTGTCTGGCGGTTTGCTGCTGCCAGTGATACTGCGACCGCTGCTAGCGCTATCGCCACCACTTTCATTAAAACGCATGGCCTCTCCTTACAAGTATAGCCTCGCGCTGACGGTAATCCATCAATTACCGCCCAGCCTCTCACTTCATGATGTGGCTAATGCAGCAGGAGGCTGGCCCACCGTCCGTCCGCCATTGGGGCTCTAGCCGACTCACTGCAGCAGCCATTACGGTTCCGCGGTTGCATTTACACTGCATCTATGCTATCTATGCTAAGGCCTACGCCAATAATGACCAGGGCCGGGTTTCCCAATAGCTATGAATCCTAGTGGTTTTGAATGTTCTCTAAGAGTGATTCAAGGAACGTTGATTAATTTTTAATGCGCATTTCCCAAACAAACATGTAACATGAATTTACAGTCTGTGCCCTGCTGTTCAGTAGCACTTAACACATAAATCTAAGAGCACGTAAATCTAGGAGTGTTAAGTACAACTTAAGTAACTTATTTTCTGGAAACGCTCCTAAATTGTTAAGATGCATTGTGAGAACTATTTAGGCTTGCAATGTTCTTGGGAAACCTGGCCCAGGACGGAGAGAAAGAGAGAGAGAGAGAGAAGTAGACAGAGAAAAGGGAGAGAGAGAGAGAGAGAGAGAGAGAGAGTAAGTGAGAGGCAGAGCTATGTGGTTCAGTTGCCATATATAGAAAGAGTGAGAGAGTGTACGTGAGCGAATCTCACGCTTCACGCGGTACTTCCACGCTGGTCGCCCCCTCTCAGATTTGGAAACAGCATGTTGCTCTCTCTCTCCTGTCCCCTGTAGATGGCTCAGATGGCTCTGGCCCAAACAGTGATTCTCAGGGTAGTGTGGAGAGCTTGCGGAAGCACCTGCGCGCCGACGCCTTCACGCAGCAGCAGCTAGAGGCTCTGGACCGGGTCTTCGAGCGGCCGGCCTACCCTGACGTCTTCCAGACCTCGGAACACATCAAGCCTGAGCAGGTAACTATACTTTCTTCTGTTTCTTTTAGTTGGTGCTGTGTATATTTGTGTGTGTGTTTATGTGTGTGCATGTGTGTATTTATGGGGAGAAAAAAAGTCGGTTGCTCCACATTAAGCTGTATTTACTGTACATTTTGTTTAATAATTTAGCAGGTGCTTTTGTGTAGTCAGAATGAAAAGTCAGCTAGATTAAAGACACAAGTGAATGGCTAATTTAGGATCTGTTTTTGCTCGAAGTGCCATAGAACCAAACCAGTCAAGTTAAGTAAATTATCTGGGGACTGTGTATGTGTGTGTGTGTGTGTGTGTGTACACATGCATGTTTAATGGGACATAAAACATTAGTTACCATCAGTCCATTGATATTGTCTCATGAATTAGTTTGCTCCCATTTTAAGTAACAGAAGCTCTTGACATGCACCCTCAGCACAGAAAATCATTTATATTAAAGGACCTGAGTGAGCATTAATACACTCACTTCGCCCTGCTCCTTTAGCACCTAGGCAGAGAGGGTTATATTACTGCATGTAATCCTTTGGGGCCCAGGGACTTGCTACGGCATACCACTGCAATTCAGATCACAGGCCTCTGCTGTAAAGAAATGGCTGAATGTCAAACGCTGTAGAAAGGAGCAGAGATGGTTTAACAGTAATTGCACAGCATTATAAAAAGCGCCTGCACAACACTGCAGGGATCTCTGGGAGATAGAGAGAAAAAATATCCCACATATTATTGATTTTGTGATGGAAATAAAAAAAAAAACATTCCCTGGAACACTGTAATTGAGAATAGCATAGAGAGAGGGGAAGAAAGAGAGAGAGGAGGAGAGAGGCAACATTTAAAGAATTACTATCAGTGGTGGTTTGTTTCATTACAAGCTTTTGTTGTGTAATTCAGCTAGAGAGTGTGGTGTTTTTCTTCTCTGTGTTGTAAGGGCGCAGTTTAGAGTCATATTTCTACAACACCATTGTTAATTCAGGGTGCTTTCCGCTGTCTGGCTGCTCCTAATCTGCATGGCAGATTTATAACACAAAGCCACAAGCCATTTTCACCAGCCAACCAGTTCCATGTGACATTAAGCTAGCCAACACCTTCTATCCATCATCATTTAGAAAAAAATTAAGAGACCTTCTCAAATCCCCACAGCACTACAAAACAACAATGTGAAAAACCTAGCTTGGTCCAACCTTGTGATTAAAAGCTTTGGACTTATTACAATGGATAACCTTTATTTACTTTCATTTGACTATTAAACAACAAGCAACTATTAATTTCTCCCTTGGAACTACAAGTGGGTGCCATAAAGCCAGAGCAATCGCCCTAATTGAGTTCATTTTAATTTCTCTGCGATCGTGGCGAATTACGCTGGTGATAAATCAGGGGGACAGGCCTCACCTCCAGAAGAAGGCCTAATTTGCAGCTAATTACCAAACTGATTTCTACTGCAAGATCAATACCAAAACGAATTGGAAATGACTTGCAATCACAAAGAGCGAGGGAGAGAGAGAGAGAGCGACTATTGAAAAAATGGGGAGTGGTGAATTGAGGTAGGGTTTTTTAAAATGGGGGGGGGGGGGGGTGCGTATGAGAGGAAAGGAGAAAAAAATGTGTGAGGCAGGAAAAAAAGGAGGTTAGACGAGTCCAGAAAAATCAGTTTTAATTTAATGCAATATTAGTCAGACCATTTTCCCCTCTTTTGAGGATCCCTCGTCTTCTCTTTTTTTTTATTTTTTTATCTTCTCAACCCCATCGCTAAAGACGCAGTCCTATTAGCCAACGTCTGGCTTCTGTTGGGGGCATTAAATAGCCATTTTGGAGATGCAAAACTCAATGGAATCACTCCTCCCACACTTATGCTAGCCATTTGGTCATCCTTTTCAACCCCCCCCCCCCCACACACACACACACACACACCCCTCACCCCATTCAGTTGTTTTCCCTTCCTCTGGCTTTATCTGCATGATAAAACGCCCGTTCTGCGTCTGAGGCTTTCAAGAAAAGAGGAAAACATCCGCAATTGTGCCAAGGAACAGTTGTAGCAGACAATTAGAGTTTATCTGTAATAGAGGCAGACAAGGCTAGGGTCACAGGCTTCCCCTGTGGGACCACGGCCCACAGAGGCACTGTGTGTTCCTCTGTGTGTGTGTGTGTGTGTGTGTGTGTGTGTGAGTGTGTGTGAGAGTGTGAGAGAGAGAGAGAGAGAGAGAGAGAGAAAGAGAAGACACACAAATACACACAGAGGGAGAAGGCTTAGGACAAGCTTTGTCAACAGACATACTCCGGAAGTCACATCTCATTAAAAGAGCAGGGGGAAAAAAAGATTACATCTACCATTAACGCCATGACGCGTTTCCATCTCTCCAGTAACAAGGAGAAAATGCTAAGCAAACGCAACCCTCGCCATAAGGTGGACTGAGATCAGATTAGGGACTTAGCATTTATCTACCAGTAACAAAAAATAAAAGAACCATACAAGGCTGGAATATAACAAAGTTATAGTGCTAAAAGAAAACCGCACAGTATTTGTGTGGTATCAACCACTGAATGTAAAACTTCAGTAAAGGAACAGTAGGGTTGAAAAGCCAAAGCTTTTTGCTGCTGGCTTGGATTGTGTGGTTAAAAGAAAGGGAGGTAAATGTTGGCTACATTGTGTGTGATTGTGTGTGTGTGTGTGTGTGTGTGTAGTGTGTAACAAAGCGCCAGTGCTGCTTCCTCACTTGGCTGATCAGGGGGATGACTGCAGTCAGGAACAAAGGGCCAGCTGACGCCTTGGCTTTTCTCTGCGCTCAGAACCCCACTTCCTCTCAGACAATACCCCAAATACATTCATGATATGCTTCAACTGTCCCCCTGCCGCTCCGCGCAGCGATCACACACACATTCTCACACTTTTAGCACCCAACAACCCACAGAGAGAAAGAGAGAGAGAGAGGAATGAACGATACAGACAGAGAGATTCACAGAGATGCTGCTTTTTTTGATGGAACAAAAAAGAAACCTAAAAAAAAAAAGTTCTAGTGTTTTCATTTTGTATTCTCCTTTTTTTCTCTTTAGGCGAATGAATACTCCCTACCGACACTGAACGCTGGACTGGACGACGTGAAGCCAAGCTTGTCCTCCAACGCCAATGCCGAACTGGGGCCGAGTGTGTCACAAAGCTACCCTGTAGGTAAGATCGAGTGCTCTAACTCCCCCCATGTTCCCAAGCCACAGATTCAGCTAAGGGACATTACACACTGTCTAATTATGGCATTTGGAAACAAAAAGTCAGAAATAAAAAAAAATAAAACCACATCATATGGAACAATTGTGAATTATTTTTATTTTCCTTTTCCTAAGTCTTGACTCTGAGCTGAAAAGGTGGTGAAAAGCTTTTGCCCTCCATACTGTTTTCCTCTCGGCTCAGGAAGGAGACTCAAAATGAAAGCTCCACCGGTCGAAAAAGTGAACCACTACTATTCCTTAACGTACCTAAGCGTGAGAGGGGTCACTGAGTCCTAAGTACTTTTCCAACGACATAAATTGGCGCATATGGGCATAGAGTATCATAGAGTCCCAGATTTAGAAGTGTTCATTGGCTCAAGTCGGAGAACAAGTATGTTTGACTTCCGGATCTGCAGTCTGCTCACTGAGCCGGTGGTTTTCTTTTTTACCCGCTCTCTCGTCCCTCTCTCTTTCGTTGCCTCCTCTGTCTTTCCCTCTCTCTCTGTCTCTCCCTCTCCCTCTCTTTCACATACACACATGCACATCCTTGCTGTGTTCCTGTGCTCATGTGCCTGTCATAATTAATGACTGCCTCGCTAATTGAAATATTGTTTCATTGTTGCCACTGTTATTACCTAGAAGAAGGTTAAGTTTACTGATAGTTTACGATTACTGTCAGGCCTGAGATTAATATACGGAGCTTTTATTAAAATTCATATAATTATGCAGCTGCCATCAAAGGCAATGGATTCTGCTGGTGGGAGGAGAAGGTGGTGGTGGAGGAGGAGGTCAGGATGATTGAAAATGGCAAGAGGCTTCTCCTCTCCTCCCTCACACTCCTCTGTGCTCTCTCTCCCCTTGCTTGTCTACTCTGCCAATCTTTCTCCTGTCCTTCCTGACTTCCCCTTTCTTCACTGTTTTGCTCTCTATTTTCTTCCCCTTCTCTTTTCTGTCTGTTCTTTTTATGTTATCTCCGTCTCTCTCTCAATCTCTCTTAGTCTATCTCTCTTCTCCTTTTCTCTCTTTCCGTTCGACTATGGCCCCTCTCTCTTTCTTTCGGCCTCTCCTTGTGTTTCTATCTCCATCCCCTAACTCCATCCTATGCTGTTTCTCCTCTCCATTCTCTACCTCTCTCTCTCCTCTCCCCTTCACTCACTCTCTCTCTCTCTCTCTCTACTGGAAAAGAATAGGGGTCTTTCTCTCATTAATATGTGGGAGGTAGATATCCGTTGTAAGCCAGGCCTCGTGAGAAGAAAGGTGTGTGTTTGTCCTTTGTGCGGGGAGGCCGCTTGTGTGAGCAGGGCACCTGGGCGGAGGAAGGGGAGAAAGGGAGAGGGGAAGCGGGCTTTGTTTGCACCTGCGATAGGCCAGGGGATGCATTTCACCCCAGCTGGAGGCCCTCCTCAGACCTGACAGACCCAGGCTGAAGCGTATATGAAAGCATTAGGGAAAACACACATTGCACGCCGAGAAAACACGTGTGTGTGTGTGTGAGTGAGTGAGTGAGTGAGTGAGGCCTATCTTGAGAGGCACCAGTCTCTCCTCTTGGCAGCCTCGCCAAAATGTTTCTAGCTTATCTGACAGGTGTGTTTTGTTTTTTTTGCATTCAAATATGTGTTTGTTAATTCTATGTTTGTTTTGATTATCTCCTATCCCAACTATTCTTTTTTTGTGGAAATGTAATTTTGAACATAATCATGTGCGGGGGCAAGTGCAGTAGAGTGAGTCCCTGGCGATTTGAGAGAAAGTTTCTCCTCGGATGGATTATCAAGAGAGGGAAAAAAAGTCATTGAGATGATAGGGAGAGTGGGAAGGAGAAAAAGAGCCACTATTTTCGTTAACGCTAGACTGAACCCTCCAGGATGATTTTTACATCACACTCACATCGAGATATACTCTAGTTTGTTCTGCTTTGAGTGGGTTATTTCACCGGCTTGATGTTCCCCCAGTGACTGCCTGCGCTAATAACCTCAATGCGTTTTAATCAGGTGTAGCGTTTGGGGTTGCGGTAATGGCTGGTATTATAGTTTACAGGCGTATGATAAACCCCGCAGATAGGACTTCAAGCCAAGCAAAGGGTGCTAAATTATCTTCTGCGTTTAGGCCGAGATCCAATTTCAAATTAATAGCGCCTTTACGGGGGGGTTGCGCGAAGTGGAGATTATGCTCATCCTTAAAATGTTTTCGAGCGCCAATTAAAAACACCCGCCGTTATTGATCTTGTTGATTTTATGTCCTGGAATTTGCATAATCTATTAAAAATGAATGATTCATGGACTCTTCATTGCCAGAAGAGATTGGAATTTCTCTCTTGCACTCATGGTGTAATGCCTAAAAGATAGAAATCTTTTGTGTCCTTTGCTTATCCTATTAGTGCTCAAAAGTACCTACGAAGAGGCAGCTCAATTGGGAGCGGGATTTAAGGCATTGAGCACATCATCGAAATTCAGCCAGCCGCCTTCCATAGAAGCCAGCTCCCTTTTTCAGCCCTAATAATAGTATATTACATTAAATAGCTCATATACAATTAAATAGCTCAATTGCACTCCCCCTCCAAATGCAAAGCATACCAAAAGGCTTCTCCTGAATGGGAGGTGATGGGATAAGGCCCATTGTCAAGCCATTGCTTTATTCGCACCAGAAGAATTGTGGTATTTTGATGGATTTCTCATTCAAAAATGTTCAATTCCATCTCGCTGACCCATTAACTCAACTCTTTTATGCTGTTGGTGGTGGCGGGCAAACGAGAAGTGATGCCAGGGTCAGAGGGAGTTTGAGGAGTGATGGCTGTCCTGTGTGTGTGAACAAGGGGACTGGGTGAACTTTCAGGAGATGACAGATGCAGTGTAATCTGTGCTCTTCTACGAGGCAACCTGGTGGGTGCTCTGGCATAGGAACTTGATAGAGGAACCACACTGTTGGGTTTGTTGATATGATCATAGACCGATGCTTCATCTGCTGCTTAAGACCAGGGATTTCCCCTTCTGAGTGTTGCATCTTGCGGAGTTGATCGTTTGATACACAAGTTGTATTACCATTGCCAAGTTGAGCATGAAACACTGAGGTGACAAATGAGAATTGTAGATGTGTACTCTTGCTTTATCAGGAAAAAAAACCCCAAAAAAAACTCTGAAGCACCATGCGAAACGAGTGGCAGTTTGACAGAGCCACTTGTCTGTTACGGCCACGGGGGAGCCTGTGTGCTTAGGCTCCAAAATTAATGCTTATTTTGTCTTCACAAAAGCAAACTAACCTTTGAGCACACATTTGATAATGAATGACTTTCACCGGGGTGTTGGGGGAATTACGGCAATTTGGCTCTCCAAACATCCTTTTGCTAAGTTGTAATTAATTAGGGTGAAGTGGTTTTTGGGCCGGTGATAAATGGCCACGTTCCGAATATAGAAAATGGGGGTCAAAAGACTTCAGTCGGAGGCGTTGTGAACACTAAGGTGTCCCTGTCGTGGTGAATTTAATGCACGGCGCAGCAAAAGAGTCGTTTGCTGATGACTTTGTTTCCCACTGCCAGCGGAGAGGAAGGTCATCCATAGGAGAGGGCCACATTCCTGCCGAGTTTTTCCTCTCTCTCTCTCACTCTCCCCCTGGCTAGCACTACGAGGCTAGTTCTGAGGTAAACAGCTTTCTAGGTCCCTCCATCTGCTGTGACAGGAAAGTGAGGGACTGAAAGAGACAGACGGGTCGAGAAAGAGAGAGAGAGAAAAATAAAGAGACCTGTTTGTCTCTCACCATGATAATTAAAGGCTGACAGGTTTGTTGGCAGGAGGTAGCAAACTTGTCTTGCTCAGTTGTAAGTAAACACTCGTAGCTTAGTGGCTTCAGTGTTTAGTGATCATGGAGCTATCACTGGGGTCAGGTACCCTCTGCTCTTAAGTGCATATGGAGGCTTACTGCACATGGGTTTAAAATGGGGACTACGCAAAGAAATTCTGTGTGCAGGATTTGACAGCAACTGAGTGGTCTTTCAAAGTATGTAACCTCCTCAGGTACTTGATATTTTACTAGTGAATATATAATCACGTTATTTCAAAAAACAAACAATTATGTATGGTCGTCCCTCTCTGTATGTGTGTGTGTGTATGTGTGTGTGCATGCACACACCGCTAAAGATTCACTCAGTGTTAAATCCAACAGGGGGCTGTCAGTGAAGCAGCCGATCTAAAGAAGTCCCTTTTTTACTTTAATGAGGATTCTCTCCACACCCATCTCGGCTGTAAAACAACACAGGCTCCGAGACAGCTAATGAGGCTATCATGCACTACTGAGAGCTCTCCCAAGCGTTTCTCCCTCCACCAGGAGATTTAAACAGGGGGACAGGCAGCCGTGCTCAACGTCTCTTTCATTGTTCTGCTTTGTTGCGTGTTTATTAATAATTTTTTAAGGAAATAACATGTCAGGCATAGCAATTATGGGCTAACTACGATTTTGTACATAGAAATATTGCTAACTAAGTACCACGGTTTGTCACTCAGAGGGGAATTATTACATAAATCATGTTTTGTCAGTGAAGTGTTCTCGACTGATTTATAGTACAAGGTGATGTTTCCACTTCCCCATCCAAACGTAATGGCCAGAAAAGCTCTTAGGTAATAAAATGTTTAACATTCTTTATCTACTTGCAGAAAAGACCTTAAATGTAGAGGCAGGTTTATCCCCTTGTGTGCGACTCTTGAGGTGAAACCTCACCACTTACCCTGACAGATATGCATGGCTAGAGCGACTGTGGATAGAGGTGTATTTGGCAGGTTGATTTCCCTTCAAGTGAGGTAAAACAACTGGTCTTGATGGACGACTAAGAAATCAGGCTTTAAGGTACTTGTGGAAGCAGACCCTGCAGGCTCTATATCTCTAACAATGTGCTCTGTGTCTGTCTGCCTTCAGCCGGTGTGTGTGTCTGTGTGTATGTGTGTGTGTGTGTTTGTGTGTTCCTGTCCATATGCTCTGACCCCTCAACCGTCTCCTCCCCTCTATCATGACACACACGGCCACTCATACATATACACACATTTACCCACACACACACACACAATACCCTCTTGCCTTTGTGTGTTGACTTGGCTACAGCTGACTAATTTGACCAGTTGGCACTACTTAGTGTTATGACTCAGACAAAGACCGTTACCAAATATGTAGAGCACCCGTGGGCACAAAATTCAAGCCTAACAATTCTCGTAAACTTGAGATCCTCCTCTACCAAAAAAATCTAATTTGAATACGAATATATTTAGTAATGCATTTCATGGGAAACTGAATTCTGGATTGCATATACATTTATTTTGTGCTGTACTATAAAATTAAATGAAGTGATAGAAAAAATATATAGCAGGGTTGACCAAAAGCATACTATTTTTCCTTTGGGATTTAGAACATTTATATTTTTATACAAACAATGTGTACTCTATGCATTCATATTTTGTCACTGAAAACGATTATATTACATTCTGATGTCTAACATCTCATTATTTGCATTTAAAAAAAAAAAACCTTTTTGGTTAAAAAGCTTAATGCGTATTACTGTGTTATCCGAAGGCTTACCCAAAGTTTGTCTTGCAGTATGATGAGGCCTTATTGCTATCAGCTTGCTCATTAGCGTTTGATTCCTCCATAATCCTCTTCACCCGCTCAAAAAAAATTACAGTGTCCCTCACTGCTAACAATGCATCAAGGGGCCTCATCCTCCCAAAGAGTGGCTTAGCAGGGGCTACATGTGTCTAGTTAGGATAGCCAACCGTCATCCCCAATTACGGAGTTGAATGCGGAGGTCCACGCCAGGGTGAATGGGGTCTTGTATGAATCAGCGTTTGGGTTTTGCCACATGTATGGGAAGTGAAAGCATTCTGCTTTGGTCAGGACCCATTGTGTTGGGGCCTATATTGCAGCACATTTTACAAATTGCCCTGTATGTGTTTTTTCCTTTGATTTCTTGTCAGTACTTTTAAAAACTAAACAAGTCTGAAAACTGAAGGACACCATTGTTTTTTTTGTTTTTTTTTTCAGAGTTTCTTAACAAGCCACAAAAGCCTTGTTTTGTTTAAGTAAATGAACAAATAATTACTGTGTACACGTATAATTAGATACAGTTTCTTTTTCATTACTAGGGAGTATAATAACATTTTGTGTAATAAAACTGAGTAGGCAAAATAAATGAAACTTCACCTAAACTTGTAATTGCCTTTGCTATATCAAGTGATTCACAACTAACAATTTCCCCCCTCAAAACAGGTTAAGTAAGCTGTAAATTAGTTTCTTTAAAAAAAAAAAAAACTAACGCCACTGTCTGTCTGTTTTTTTGCCCACAGGTCGGGATATGGCCAACACAACCCTACCTGGGTATCCCCCTCACGTACCCCCCACCGGCCAAGGCAGCTACCCAACATCAACGCTTGCTGGAATGGTTCCTGGTATGTGCCACTGCTCATATTTATGAACTGATACAGCACTCTCTGCACTTAGGAAAGATGATGTCATCTGTATTCATCCACCTTTACTTAATTTGAAAGGATAGTTAACCTGAAATGTTGTTTCCTATCTTTTTAAAATCTAAAACAGGGTGTCATTGGCAAGTGGATATGTAGACAAATAATTTTCATTCACAGCTGAGCTACTTTAGAACATAGATGATAGAGCATGAAGACAATGTCTCACTGACTTGGATCAATCTGTGTGCAAATATTACTGAGTGGATTGGGTGGGTGAATGTTAGTTAGTATGTTCTGGTCTACACAGTTCCTCTCCATCCAAGTGCCTAGTCTCATTCCCCCAGCCCCTTATTTGTTTGCATGAGTAATCTCCGCATCTGTTCAATAAACATGCCTGGACCTCACCGGTCTGCACGGCTCCTGCCCTCACCAGTGGATCCCGTTCCCCCAGTACTTAACCTGCAGTTCAGGTTCACTGCAAATAGTCAGGGGTCAACAAACTTGGGAGCCATCGGAGGCCTGTAAATATTTAAATCCCTCATCTCTGAGGGACGTGGATAGTGTTTCTCAATCATCTGTGTGTGTGTGTGTATGTGTCTGTTTGTGTGTATGGGTGGGTTGGAGCTTGTGTTTTTTTTTTTCGTCCACTGCACACAACAAGGGACGTAACATCATCCCTTTCTCATGGCGAAGCACTATCCTGTAGCAAGCGAGCGAATGATCTTTACACTTACTGTAAGGCATCATATGAACAGTATCCCTTAACCCCTCTGTGTGTTTCTGGCCGTCCGATAAGGGAATGAAGTAGCCTTGGAGTCTCAAAGACGGCACACTCCCTTCCCTACCAGCTGTTGCAGTGTTACAGTTCACGGTCGATTCTACAGAGAAGCAACAACACCTCAATTATATGATTTCAATTTTTTTTTCTGTGTCGTGTGCTTTGCTGTAGAGCAGCAAAACACAAAGCTCCCTCCTTTTGGGGAATACGGTTTCCTTCATTTTCATTGGTCAGAAAGAACTGGTCAAAAGGGTCCAGAACTAGAAAATTCCTCATAATCCCTCTCGCGCTTCCTTACTGTGTTGCTCCCCATTCATCTGCGCCCTGCCGCCTAAGATTTAGTGACAGGCCCCAAACACTGTTAAACCAGAAGCCATTCCTCACCGGCTTCATATAAAATCCCACCTTTTATTGTCTCATAAAGACAGAAACCACCTAGACCAACAGCACCGCTAACTGACATGGCCTGAGTTACTTTCCGACACAATGGCATTCCATGAGACAAAAAGCTGAGGAGAGGATAAAACCCACATGAGGGTGAAAACCCAACTGGAATTTTACACCAGACACTACCACGAGCAGACTTCAGCAAATAAGAGTGTGTAAAGTAAAATCTGTGTGGTAAAATCAATTTTATTCCAATACTCGTGGAAGTTGTGTGGTTGTTGGGGGTGGTGTGTGTGTGGGTGGGGTGGGGTGGGGGGGGGTTGGGGTTATGCGCTACACTAGGCGTCCTGGACAAGTTCCACTAGTCTTTTGGTGGGAAACTGAGCTATGGCCGAAAAAGACTAATACGTCTATTTTTTTTATTCTAGGGAGCGAGTTTTCGGGAAACCCCTACAGCCATCCACAGTACACAACATACAATGAGGCCTGGAGGTTCAGCAACCCAGCATTACTAAGTGAGTATTTCATGGTCTTATAGCATTAATGTTATTGTCAGAATTTTTTTTTTTTAAACCCAGAGGTTAACAAGTTAAGAACGTACACTTACATGCCTAATGTCTTTTCAAACAGTCCATTCTTCTCCTGTTAACTTTCAGGTTCCCCTTATTATTATAGTGCCGCATCAAGAGGTTCCGCACCTCCCACTGCTGCCACTGCCTATGACCGTCACTAGTTACCATGGAAACCCAATCAAGCAACCGGATCGGGGCTTTGGGCTCCATATTGTGCCAGTGTGAATGGGTGTGGCCTTCTGGACAAGCAGGCAGCTCCAAGATTTCCTCAATACTCACAGAGAGAGAGCGAGAGAGAGAGGAGCGGACATGTTGGGATTCAAAAAGTGATTTGGCCATTGCAAAACTTCACAGTCCACCCATTGCTTCTAAACCTGCAAGACTGTAAAGAGACTATATAAATATATATTATGAAAATGATAATAATAATGCAAAGAAAGTTTTGTTTGTGAAAGTTAAAAAGAAAAAAAGCTACACCCCCCTCCCTCCCCCTGATGCTTCTGGTTCATTGTTTTTTTCCCATACTACTCTTTTTCTGTTTTGTTTTTTTATGGATGACTACATTCCTTTACCTGACTGATTTTACTTCCTGGAGGAGCAAAGGCAAGTGTTAAGCATGGCAGCGTCTCCCCGACCCCACCCCACCCCTCACACACCCCAAGTCTTTCTTGTCCCCAAACCTGGCCCCATCGTTGCTACTAGTCCGACCGTGTGTGGGCGTTCTGGGCCAGAGGCTGATGCTTCTCCGTGGGCAGCGGTTCGGCGCATCTTTCCACCCAAACAGCATTACGCAAAACCAAAACCTGCAGCATGACAAGTACTACTTTTTATCATTATGCCATGAGAAGATTATTAGGACCTGATTTCTGTGAAACACAATCAGCCTTTCATTTTTTTTTTTAAACAAGAGGAGACATGAAATATAAACGAAAAAAAGATCAACAAGAATTAATGAAAATATGGGCACATGTGGAGCAGTTTTGAAAAAAAAAAACATATCCCTAAATTATTATTATTTTTTTTACTTTTCTTTTTAATGTAAAATTAATATTATTGGCAATTTAGTGTATACAGCAAATTGCTTGATGTATTTTTGTTTCGCTATATATTTTTTGTTTATGGTATTTGTTTATACTATTGGGATGCAGTGAATGACCAGGCAACCTCTGATTTTGAGTTCTTATTTTTGCACTATATGAAGGGTCGGACCAAATAAGGTGGTACTGTTCCATGCAAACACAACATTGGTTTTATTTTGGTTTAACACATAGTTCATTTATCCAAGAATGTAAAATAGCCAACAGTTCCTGACATTAAATGGCACTTATTGCTCCGAATATGTTTACAGTTCATTTTCCACCCACACTGTTTTGCTTTGTTTCCTTTTGTAGCTTTTTTAAACTACTGATAAATGTATTGGGATTTTTATTCAATCCAGTGTATTCAGTAAATAATTATCAAGCCTGTCCAATGTAACATTTAAAGAAGGAGATTATTACTGGATTTTTTTTTCCACACACTGCTTTATATGTATTTCACACAACCATGCCTCGAATTCAATTTCCTTTCTTTAACATCTGATCATGAAACTTAACTTTGAGTGTACTATTATTTAACAGTTGAGAGAATGTATTTTTACCACTTTTGCCAAAGACTTTAGTTGTGTTAATGTATTATTTACAGTCTTATGCATTTTTTAACAGTATTATGGCAACAGACCTTTTCAGAGTTAAAATGTGTATAAATTCTATGCAGAGGAAAATGGGCATCATATGCATATTTAACTGTAAGACTACAGACAGGTGAATTCTTACAACTATTTAAATGTTATTTTATGTTTTTTTGTGACAGTTTGCTGCTTTGTAGAATGATTTTTTTTGTGTGAAATGTGAATCGTTCTTCCCTGTAAATACAGTTCTGAGAAAAAAATAATGAAAGAAGAAAAAAAACACATCCTGTCTTTCAGCATTGTCGCTCATGTATTGGTCTCTTTTGTAGATGTGCCGTGAGGACGCGGGAGAGTTAAGACATAGCTGTGTCCTTCTAAAACTTCCACTGATCTTTTTGTGCCCTCCAATGTCTTACAGAGTGGCAATATTATGGCCACTGTTAAAACAAACAACACATAGGTCTCAGCTGATCTCCTTTTGTTGTGATAATCTGCTCTAAATCTGGCTTTTGGTTCCCATTCTCTGTCCGTCCAAAGTTGTTTTACAGTCGCTATGCAAACCATACTGGGCCTTTACGATAAAGCCCGCCCCTGAAGACTGAGAAATTTCAACATCCACTAGCTGGATCTGTATTGAGAAAAACAAATCAACAACATGAAACACAAAGCTATTTTGTAACATAGACCTGTCAGAAGTGTTCTTTTCGTTACATCCATGGCGAATTACACCCAAGCTCTAGCAGCAAGAAAGCCACAGTCACTTCTTTGGACATATTCAGCATACCTGCTTTCTGATTAATAGATGTTCAAAGAGACGGACCCTCAGTCTATGTAATCGTGGTCCATTTGCATGCTTTCATTCAGACAGTTTACACAGGGTGGAACAGTCAGCATCAAAGATGCCCGTTTTTGCGAGACAATATTCTGATCGACTAACAACAAACACAGACACAAAAACACAAATCAGAAGGACACACGCCTGCTATAAAAAGGACAGCATCGTCAGCCTCTTGCAGAATGTTCTAACACGATATTCCACAAGGAATTTCACCATTAGCCATCAGACCGTTCCTTGGGGAATTCCACGGTTCAGATTATACTCTGATCCCAGACGAGAGATTCCCACTTGATGCACATGGTCTACAGAAGAGGCTAGGTGGGTCAAGTAGCGGGGTCCAAACCAAAGATTCTAGAGCGGAGCTCTGTTCTAGAATCTTTGGTCCAAACTAGTTGAAAGTGTAAATGTGAAAAAATGCAAAGAGTCGTGGATCTACTGTAACTTTGGATTTGATGGTCTAGGACTAAGACCAAGTGGATGCAATCATGGTTCAGTTTGTGTTCCAATTTTTGTGCACATGAGAAATAAATTTTGTATGTCATATTAATGGTTTGAGTCAATGAATTTATTACAAAATATGTGTCTATAGAAAGTTAAAAGAAACAAATAATATATGAGGATGAATAAGATGTATAATTGCTCATCAGAATTAAACCTAAAGACACGAGACATAATCATCACTAACTCATGAACTCAGAATGTAGGATAGAATAACATTTACGTCATAAAGCTTAGTAACAGAACTGAAGAAAACGTTATTGAATGATGTTGAGCACTTCCCTTAGCTGTAATTTGGTTGAACATACCAGGCAAACGGTAATAATCACCAAGCAGGTCCTTCAGTTATCACATAGTGTGGTGTGTCATCAACAGTCCAAAACATTTACTTGAAGGCTTGGCTTTCTTCCCCCCCTCTCCTTCTAATGAATTCTAGGGTTTAAGATGACAAATCATTTCAATGACTGTTTGAATCTGCCCCCAGGGCTGTATAAACAGATTTGTACTTAACTCACACAATTCGTTTTGGGGGAAATGTAATTAGAAAATCTCACGCTAAATAAATGAACTCCTTTTTAAGGGGCTATGGAGTACATTATGCCATGGATAGAGAGAGGGGTGGGGGGGAGAGGGAAAGAAAGAGAAAGACTCTGAGAATGCCACAGAATGTTTTCTTCATGATTTGGATCACTGAACACATAAAGTGTTTAACCTCTTGTGCTTTAGAAGGCAGAAATATTATTTCTAGAGATGTGGTTGAATTCAATTAGCGGAGGCTCACACACACACACACAAAAAGAGAGAGAGAGAGTCATTTATGCAGGAAATCCTTCACAGGACCCATTTTTCATTCTTGTGACTTTCTTTCTTTCTTGGCTTAATCCCTTTTCTTCCACTAACTCTCCTTGCTGGAGACCCTGCTTTTACATCACCATTGATTAACACTGTGAGCTCAACCGCCAGATTAGCATGGCAAAGATTTACCATGGATTTCAGTGGTGAACTGAACCTCAAGCAAAGCATCCATATTGTTTCTGTAGTTTTGTTCCTGTGTCCTATGACTGGCCTTCCACAACATGTTAACCTATACCAACACCTTCACTTTTAACGGTGGTTGACTTTAGAACACTTATTAGGTTTTTGGGGAAAAGCCTGAAGTATCCATGCCGGGATTTAAAAATCCAAGATCTCTGTAATGTGTGTGTGTTTTTGTCAGCTGCACCACCGAAGAGAGGAAGGGAGCTTTGCACAGAATGTGCTGCTGCCGTTTCCACGACAGTGCTCTAAGCCCACCGACACACCAGGGACAATACGTGGGTGTGCTGAAAGCGATGGGCAGCAAGGCACTGGGATAGATTTGAGGCTGGTGGGGTAAGGCCCTGACGAGCCACTGCCCCCCCCCCACTCTCCCTCCCTCTCCCTTTCTCTCTCTTTCTCTCCTTCTTACTCTCTCCCTTTCTCTCTTTCCCTCTCTCCCTCTCCCCCCACAGTGCTTTCCCAGTGCTCGCTTTGATTGTAATTCAATTTTTCTGCCTGTTGTTTATTTCATAGATCCCCTGCGTGGCATCAAAAAAGGGGAGGTTCTGTCAGCCTCAAACTGTCGTGGATGTTTGTCATTCAGGCCTTGTTAAAGGGAAAGCAGGGAGGGAGAGTGAGTGAGGAAGAGAGAGAGAGAGAGAGAAAGAGAGAGAGAGAGAGAGAGAGAGAGAGAGAAAGCACTTGACTCTTTCCTTTCACCAGCGGAGAATTCCCAGCGGTAAAATTATTCCATTTAGATGGAAACTTTTTTTTCTTCCTCTCTCTCCCTCTATGTCGCTCCTCTGTCTAAATTGGCATATCTGACTCTTTTGCTGAAACCAATAAACTGTGAATCTTGGATGCATCTGTCAGTCAAGCTCATCTTTCCTTCAGCGTGCCAGATGACATCTAAAATGGAGGGGAAGAAAACAAACAGCGATGGAGCCAGTTGATTGGTCCTCATCAGCTAGGCAATACAGAAGGCACCTGCCACTGTCAGGGCTCTTCAAACAGTCGTCAAAGCCAGCCATTAGTTGGGATTGTATTTAAACAACAGCAAAAAAACGACTTTATTTCTGAAACTGAGTTTTTTTTTTAACATTGCGCTACCATTCCCAGAGACAGGGTTGCATCCCATTTAGAACAATGCGCTGACAGTTTGTATGGCTGTCAATGCTCTGGAAATCACTCTGAATCGTATTGTAAATCAACAAAATTCGGTAATGAGTGCCATTTCATCGCTAACATCCTAAGAATTTGATTTACTGAGAGGGACTGAGGAGAATTCTCCACAAGCTGATAAATGCCACTGGATGTCTGTGGCATTTGTTGGCTAAAGTGATGGATTGTAGGTGCTTCATGCAGACGTATTAGATTAAACCACATCTATAATTACGTTGAACACTGCCACGTTGCGATAGTGTTTAGAGCCTACGTGCTATAGGGAGTGAAAGAAATTAGCATCCAAAAGCACTGATTGAACTTCACCTTTGGTTTCATGTCTCCCGTACGCATGATAAATATTCCCCATTTAACGCAAGTCTGATGCGGAGCGCTCTAGCCACAGTTAAATGTTGCATTTAGCATTTCACAAATGAGCGGCAGCAGCCGACTGTGATAGAATCTGTCTTTTAATAAGGCCTCTAGTAACCATACAAATCACCAGATGCTGTTGCCTGCTATTCTCATTGCCTCTTTATACTGTAATGACACGATTCTGTTCTGAATAATCTGACATGAACTGAGCTTCAGTACTGTGTGTCCTGTTTCAACTGAAACTCATGAGATGTTTTTGCTGTTTCATATGTGATGAATATATTATTATATGGATATATAATTATTATCATTAAGGCTATATGAGTTTAAACAGTTGTCAGGTTCATGTAATGTTTTGAGATTTTATTGTATGTCGCTTGGGACAAAAGTGTCTGCTAAGCAAAATAAACAAAAACATAAAAAACATGTTTCTATGTTTTACAATCCACTTTAACCTTTTTGATCACTTATAATATAATGTTATAATATACTGTTCTTTCATTTGCTCATTAGTAAAGCACTTTTTATAACCAGAAGTGTGAATGAAATGTAAATAAATTTCCTTTGCATTGATGTGAAAGCCATCATAAAGGAAGATTACTTTGATTGCATAATGTTTTCATTACCTGTAGTCTAACATTTAAAAAAATGACCTGGCATCATCATGCAAACACGACTTTTAGTATTATGCAGTCCTCTTCCGAAGTATTTTTGCATGCTTTACTTAACGGCAGTAATTCAATTAAATAAACATGCACTCATGATGTAACATTTGAACACTGCTTCATGAGTAATTTAGATGGTATTACTTTAAGAGTTATTTACAAGGACACTTTCTAACTTTCATCAACAAAATCCATTTCAATCAAACTACAACTTCAGTAATGCACTGCATGTAAATGTAAGCAAAATCTTGAAAAACCCTTGTCTGACCTTGTAGAGTGAGGAAAAAGGACATTAGGCCTATAGCTCAATGTTATTGAGTTGCAGACTGCAAGAAGTTGCCCATGTTCAATATAATGGGTAGAACTTGAAAGGTCAGACTGAGGAAGGATGGAGTTATGTCCCTAATCCAAAGTGAAAAAAAATGATCAATTATCATCAATCTGAGGTATTAATGGCCACAGGGGCATCTAGGTACGCTTATACTCTAGTAACCACATCACTGTGGCAGTCCCTCAAAACTGAGTCCATCTTTCACATGCTGCATGCTGTGTGCTGGGTTGGCAGACATATTCTTGGGCCTAGGAGTGAATTGACTTGGGATCCTTCTCAATACACAAACCAAAAAGTCAACATGGCTAGGTATCACCAGATATCTCCTGCCTCTATGGGTTGTTTAAACATAATGTGATGCTGGCCTCCGCAACGCTGCTATTAAATATCAGCACTCAGTTGCATACAACTAAACAAGAAGCATCGCTACTTAAAACAAACACTGCACTGATTGATGCCTCTGGTAGGGATCGATTTTCAAAGGTCAAATAACACAGTGGAAGGCAAATGGTGGACAGTGAGGAACAGTATTTCCTCAATGATACACATCCATATTTACTTCTAAAAAAAACACAGCCAACAGTATCATGTTATCATGTTCAGTGATCATACTGTTTGATAATATTGTTTGTTAAATGAAAAGAAACTGGGCAATCATGGGTTTCCATCCGGGACCATTTTCCCCTGATGAACCTCTGTCTTTGATAGATGCCTATCAAGTATTTGATCACCGCCAGCCCTTAACACCGATTTCGGAACTAAGGCCATAACTGACTAGCTTTTCAGGGGGCTTGCTGATGCAAAACAAATATGTTTCTAATCAGAGCATAAACATAAACTTCAAAACCATTTAATACAGTCATTTGTGTCTGCTTTTCACGTTGGTGACATTGTTTTCTATAATGTGAATAACACTAAGTAGTACAAAACAGATTTGAGCTTCTTATCTAACAAACTAATACATCTGATAGCTTTGCAATGGTAAATGCCTCTTATAAACCAGCTGATAGAGTTGTGGTTCGGAGCAATTCACTTGATATTTACATGTAATTGTGAGTAATTCAGAATCTCATTGCCTCGGGAGTGCAATCAGTTCAGTTGATGGAATAACTTATGTTTTCCGTGATTCAAACTGTTGTTTTTTTCATCTGTCAGCAGAGCAGATTCACAGCTGTGGAGGGCTTATCCTGTAAGATGTAGCAGTTTCGCTAAAGCCCACGGTACAGTGAGCAGGCACTTAACCATCCTCGGTCTGTGGGGTTGTTTAAAATAAGATGCCCTCTCGCAATACAATTATGATTTGGTTATTGGCACAACTTCATAACTAATCCTGCAGATGATCTCATTTGCCACTGTGCCGCCCGCAAAAGGGAGAAACACTGAAATGGATTTCATGTCTTTATATCAGCCGAGCTGTGGTCTGACATTAGGAAAAAGGGGGAAATCTATCTGCTGCTTTATGTGCTGTGTCTAATTGGATATGGCAATATATAATAAGAATCTCCCATATCCATCATTTTGTGCATTCGCCCCTGTTTGCGTGGCGGGTGTCGGCGGAGCTGCCCCGCTTGTTATGATGCCTGAACAGCAATTATGAGGTAATTTTTTGACTCTGGCTGTGAGGGGCCAGCCAGAAGACACTTCAGAGGAGGTTTCTAATGAACGAACATTGATTGATTGAACATAATAAATGCTCTGCTTGAGTGAGAGTGAGGGGGCAGCGAGAGAGAGAGAGAGAGAGAGAGAGAGAAAGAGAGAGAGAAAGAAAGAAAAAGAGAGGGAGGCAGAGAGAAACAGAAAAAGAGGAAGTTGGAGAGGGAGGGGGAGAGAGAGAGAGAGAGAGAGAGAGAGAGATTCTGCTACGTCAGAATGGCAGCACACATAGACAAATGGAACAAATGGGCAGTTATTAGATTTATCATTACAGGTGAGTACTGCACTCACCCAGACAGCCAGAGAGAGAGAGACAGAGAGAGGGGGAGAGAAGGAGAGTGTGTGTGAGAGAGAAAAAGGGGAGCAAACACAGAAAAGAGAAAAAGATAGAGGCAGAGGAAGAGACAAATACAAAAGGAGAGCAAGAAAAGATGGAATAGAGAGAAGGGGGAAGGCCGAGCACTTAAACAGAGGACAGAGAGCGAAAGAGAGATAACAGAGAGAGGGAGAGACAAACACAGCAAAAGAGAAGATGAGATGGAGAGAATCATAAAGGGAGGGAGGGAGAAAGCAACAGAGAGAGAGTCGTCTGGGTGGGCAGCCGGTGCCAGAAATCCGGCATGTCCGGCCACGGCCAAATCTCATTTTCCCTCCACCGCTAAATAATTACCCCTAATGGCTATTGTGTGATACATGATGCAATTAAAGCCTAATGCAATTCGGCTCAGTCAGTGATTATGTCAGGCACCACACTGGACTGATCGGGGGGTCCTAGCACTGGCTATGGGGCTGACCTGACTGCAGAATGAAGATGGTGGTGGTGGAGGTGGAGGGGTGCTCTCTCTCTTTCCCTGCAGAACCGCGTCACTCCCGATAAGCCTAATCTGTCTGAGGTGGTTCTGTTTGTTTGCAAGCCACGGAACCTTGGAAAAATGTCCGCATAAATGTCTCGCTGGTGGTTTCTCGACATGAGCTAACCTCCTCCTGTTAGGGTTTTTTTCGAAGGGAGGAGGATCTGAAGAGGAAACAGCATGAATGGTGCGGCAGTAAATAAATAGAAGAGGCAAAATCATCAACCCCCCCCCCCCCCTCTCTCTCTCTCCCTATCTCTTTCTCTCTCACTCTAACCCCTGGTTCTCCACATTCCCCCTCTCCTTCCCTCTTTCCCCTGTTCCAAGCACCCAGTCACTGTCAGGCCAAACACATGATGAATTGCCCTGTCAACAGAATTCATTCAGGGACCAATTAATTCAGCAGAAATGAACTAGAGCCATCAGTCGCTGAAAAACTCACTGCAAAGGCGAAGCAAAGTAGACCTTCTCCTCGGAAAGAAAGAGAGAAAGAGAGAGAAAGAGAAGAGAGCATAGGAGGAGGAGGAAGAAGAGGAGGAGGTGGTGAAGGAGAATAAGTGTGTGTGTGTGTGCGTGGGGGGGGGGAGGTGGGGGCGGGGGTGCTGGCTGTTGAGAAAGGTGGTGGTGGTGTGTGTGTGTGTGTGAGGGGAAGGGGGTGTAGTGCCGAGGGATCCCAGTAGAAGTTAGCCTGACAGGAATTGGTCATTTAATGCTTTGGCGCACTGGAGACAGGTCCTGTCATACGGGGAGGCATGGCAGGGGCTCCCCTGGTACTTTATTTATTAATTATCCCGAGCAGCAAGGGTTTTTTAACTGTCTCACTCCAGCCCTGTCAACTCGACTTCTTGTCATTTCCCCTCCATAAACAGATCCTTTAACACCACGCAGAGGTTAATGGAACGGATTTCTACCCACCTATCGGCAAATAAATGTATTAAAAAAATGTTTTTGTGGAATGTGCCATTTTTTTACCAATATTATTTTGTGTGTGTGTGTGTAGCGATTATCTGTGGTGCGAGGTATACAGGTAGGAATGAAGGGAGATTATCCAACCAGTTGACCCTTCACCCCCTGGGGTTGAGAAGTGTGAAATGCTGCATAAAATATTTATTTCTGCATGAGAAAAGGACAAAGGTCTCCGTTTCACTCATGTTAGAAAACAAGGAGCATGTGGTGTGTGTGTGTGTGTGTGTGTGTGTGTGTGTGTGAGTTCAACAAGGACACACTGGGGACCCTGGGCATCTAATTTTAACTCTTCAATTTAGGCCTCACTGAATACAAAAAATCTAGCTGATTGTTATGCGAGCACGTCCAATGTTTGTATTGCATAACATTTAATTAAAATAGACATAGAAGGCATTAAATGAGTCTTATGTGGTCAATTTTACCCAGCTAATTATAAGAAGATATTCAATCAGCATAATTTGCTTACAGAAAAATACAGCAGTCTTGCTGCAATCTCTTCATGCGTTTGCATTTAATATAGACGCTGCATATTGAAGTATTAAATTATATGTTAATGATATACATACATTGTACACAGCATTTGAATAAACATGTATATTAGCATCGGGCATGATCAGTCACAAGCCGCGATGGTTGTTGCGGTGTGGAAACTGGTTTGTTGAGGAACAAGAACGATAACAAGCTGATACCGGCCCCCACTAATTATTTGCGCTCCACCATATGGCGAATGCAGCATTTGTAGGAAACCTTGCACGGCCCCCTGCACTAGCTGCCCTGCCAAAAGTTTGATCTTTCCTTTTGTGGCCGCGCTGATCAGGGAGTGAATATTTCATGGGGTCTTTTCTTCGAGCGGGGGATGGATCCTACCCTGAAGGGGATGGAGTGGCAGCTGGACCTCTGCTCAACCCTGCCCAACCTGGGGTGTTCCTTTACCTGGATCAGGAGATGCAACTCGAGGCCGCCCGCTATTGTTGAGACGTCACGAAGCGAACCAATAAATCCACGTCGATAGCCCCCCCCCCCATCTACGAAGGAGAGGAGGGTGATAAAATGACTCTCCTAGTTGCTCCATGTTGTTGGGACCAAACTGATGCATAGAGTGAGAGCTTTGTAAACGGTCTTATGAAATATAATTAAAATGATCTGTCATACATAACAAATAGAATAGACAGAGACATAGGTTGTATGTTCCTACACATATATGCATATGCCCAATGTTCACACAACATATGCATTCACTATGATTGTATCAATGAACAATAACCAGACTCATACAAGCTGTACTATGTACTTGAACAAAGTAGCCATTATTGTTATTATTTATTTAACAGATAAAACTTTTCAAAAGGTTCCAAAGCCTATTCCCTAATCTTATGAGGGAATGAGAATGATTGGCAATTGACCCAGATAGCATCTGGACCCTTGATTGGATATGGTCCTGTTCTAAGGTCTGAGTCGGTTCCAGAAATATCTCCCATGTACAACTAGAACATGATCAGAGTGACCTCCAATGATCTGACACATGTAAGTGACCATGACATGAAACGATATCCATTGCAAAGACCATGTACAATGTCCTTTGAATATCTTGATAACAAGCTAGTTCTATTTTCCACAAGCAGCCAGGAAGAAACAGAGCAACACTGAGTGAGATCAAGAGAGAGAAAGAAAGAGAGAAAGAGAGAAAGAAAGAAAGAGAGAGAGAAAACAAACACGAGATAAGGAGATGTGCTGGCGTATATAATTAATTAAATGAGACTAATTAGGAACATGAGAGCAGGTGCCTGGCTATGGGCTGACAGAAAAGACAGCGAGACGACAGAGGAAAGGGGAGGAATGAGAGAAGAGAGGGAGCGGGGGGAGAAGAAGAAGAAGAAGAAGGGAAAAAAAAACAACTCCAGTTATGGGGGTGCAGTGTGACAAGAAGAGGGACAAAAACAACTTTCTGCATTTTTGTCATGTGAAACCTCTGAGGAATAGGCATGACAGAAACCAGAGACCCAGACGCCATGGGGGTCGCTAGCTGCTTATGGGAGACAGATTTTTCGCTTTCGCCGATTGGAAGTTAAGGCAAGCGACAGATCCTCACCAGCGCTCATTATTTTGACATATGCCTAGTATTTGTCTGCGTTTTTCGTCGCCGTTGGAGAAAAGCGAGGGAGACGTGGTTACAGTGTGCGTGTGTGTGTGTGTGTGTGTGTGTGTGTGTGTGTGTAGCTTGTGACAGCACAGAGATGCCGATGATGGGTAATCAGTAATCTGAAGTTTGAAAAGGTCAGCTACTGATTCACTACAGGGGGGAAGAGCACATAAACAAATTGCACTCATGAAATCCTGTTGTGAATTTGCTCCCTATCAACAGAGTGATAGTCCACCTGGAATCACAAGGAAGATGGATCATCTTTCTAGGGGGCTTATAATATGTTAGCATACCTTAAGATTGGTTATTCAGGGTTCAGTGATGGTTGCCTCACTCCAAGACTCACATTCTGAAAGAAATGAAAGGAAACTGATAAAGCAACATATACTGTATGTTTTCCATTCTCTCTACTGACTAGCTTGTTACACCGCTAGCTGTAAAAATATCAAGGGTATACTTGTATACACAATAATACTAGTGTATTATATTATCTACTACAGAATGTTCACTGTTGAAATGCTCATTAAGTGTTAAGTTTATGTAGCATTTGCCCCATGTCTTAACAAACCTTAGTTTTGCAGCATCTGTAATGTAAGCATTCATAACATCAGTCATCATCACTACTTTCAATATGACTACCAAGCCAACTGGTGAGCTGTATGGGACCGGAATACATAGTGAGGCACTCCTGATAAGGAAGGTGAATTTACTCTAAGGTGGGGATCACATTAGCCAGTGGCAAGCGGCAGGTTTCCTATTGTTCTCTATGTTTCGGCATTGGAACGGTGGCCACGCTGGTGTAATGCTAGCGTTGAACAAGCTGAGTGTTGAACTTGGTTCAACTTTCAAAGCGCAACGCGAGCGTATTCAATTGACAAACCGTTTCTGTTGCTTAGGAACGAGATAAAACGTATTATTGTCTGAGCGTTGCACCGGTTGATGTGATCCTCGCCTAATATTTAAAAAGTTGTTGAACACAAATTAGTTAACACTTTTTTTTATGACAGGCAAACAATCTCATTTTGAACTTTAAGTACCAATAAGGTTAACTTTGGCATAAAATGAACGGTCCTTAGCTCTAATTCTGCAGGACGGAGGGGCTATGTCATTAAGCTTATTCATACTTTATAAATAGGTAATAACTACCTAATGCTCAAACAAAAACGATCATAAAAACACACAGCCCTCATTTGGACATTGTGAGAGCAACCCTTTTTTCCTGTTCCTCAACATCTTCTTCATCCCCATCATCATCATCATCCCCTTATAGTTCACAGGATCCCTCTTACAAATACTTTTACAATTTTGGGGAGGTTTCCCCAAAAGCATCACAACTTAACATACTAGTACTTGAAAATGTTTGTAGCATTGTAGCATAGGATTTATGCGTGCTTAGGAATTATTGTAGATGGTCCTGACCTTCTTGACAGGGGCCTGCAAGTGCAGTAAAACTGGACCATTGACCAGGAAACTAAAAGCTCACCCTCCTCTGAAAGCACACAGAGAGAGAGAGAGAAAGAAAGAAAGAAAAGCCTAGCTGGTTGCAAACATGGCTCCGAAGGGCCATCAGCCCATTTTATCACAATTGTCTCCCTAACAGGTTACAAATGTGGCATGTGATGACAATAATGAGGTTTGATGTCACTTAGCCTTCGGGCCGTGTGAACAGAATAGCTAAGTGAGTGGAGAGCAGGATAACTGTGTGTGTGTGAGTGTGTGTGTGTGTGTGTGTGTGTGTGTGTGTGAGCCCTTGTGACTACTCTCTGGTCCACCAAAGCCTCTTGAATACCAGGTGACAGACACCTTAGTTTGGAGAGATAGAGAGATAGAGATAGAGATAGAGAAAAAGAGAAAGAGAGAGAGAGAGAGAGAGAGAGAGAGAGAGAGAGAGAGAGAGAGAGCGATAAAGCAAACCCCTCTAACGGTGAATTGCAGTGAATTGCTGCAGATCCTATTTGTGTCAAAGTAGGCAGGCGGTGGTGGCAGGAGAGGAGAGGGCTCCAGCAGCAGCCTATTTATTCATTTACCTCTGCGGATGTCCCAGGGAGAGCCCGCGCCTGGAGAAGACCCCTCTGAGGCTCGCTGTCACGGCACAATTGTGCCGTGTTAAAGTCTCCGCCTGGGACAGATTTGGAGTCGCCGACACGATAGCTGGGGTACATCTCTGGTTGAAACACAAACGCACAGGCATGCACACACACACACACACACACACACACACAGACACACATGCATGCATGCACACACACCTAACCATTAGCCTATATCTACGCAAATGATCAGTGTGAAGAGAAAAACCATCTATTACCATGAAAAGAGATGTGCATGGTCGTTCTACACCAGCGGAGAAATTCCAGACTTAGCATTCAAAGTGAAAACCGGGATGGAATTGGCAATCTGTAATTAGAAAACTTTTCCACTGAGGGGGGGTCACTCAATAATGACTGACAAGAGAATAGATTTTAAAATCAAGTTATTTCCCGGGCAAATCAGTGCCACCAATGATTTAGAACACATGCAGCTGATGGACAGTTCAATATTTTTTGAGTGTGTGAATCTCGTCAATTAGCCTATCCAGCCCTTTCCTACAATATTCCCTCTCAGGCCAACCCCCCAACCCCCCCCCCTCCCCAGGCACACACACACACACCACCAACCCCCTTCTCTCTCTCTCCTCAAAGGCCAATTCAGAAATAGAGTGGGGTAAGCGTCTTTTTTTCTCCCGCTCCCTTTTTTTTAATTATCCTTGGGATGCCTCGCACTGTGCATCATCATTAGTTAGAATAAATAGCGGTGGTCAGTGACTCAAGTGGTGGTAAAAGGCACAATTAGCAGGTCTGAACAGAAGAGGAGAGAAGAGAAGAGGAGAGGAGAGAAGAGAAGAGGGGAGAAGAGAAGAGAGGCGTATTCAATTTGAAAGCCTTCTCTCTTAATCCATCTGCAGCCGTCACATGGAGTGCTGAGCTACGAGCTTTTGCATTCAATTACATTAATCAGGTTAATTCCCGGCTAAAAAAATGTCAACGTTTTAATCAAGGGCCAGCAAACCCAAGCACAAAAGAGAAATAGCCACATCATGAGGTGGCTGACACTGCGGTGGGCTTGTCAGGTTATTTTGGGAGGTTATTTTGAACCCTTGTTTAAATGATCAACTACACCCTCTTGTGTTTATTTGAAATGAAAATACTTTGGCAAGGTCTGCGTCCTCCTGTACACACCAATACCACGGCTGACAATGAAGGACAGATTTTTTTTTAAAGTTTGTACTTCCGCCCAGTAAACACTATATGTAAAAATGTTGAAGAAAAAACATCCTGTTCTGTTTATGTAATCTCAAAACTAGCTCATTATCCCTCAAAGAGAGAAACAATACTAATAAAAAAAACACTATTATCAAACAAAACAAGCTTGGAAGAGATTTATTCTGTGCTTTTGTTCTCAGAAGAAGCGGGTCTTGTTTGAGGCCAGTGTTTTGTACGTCCGCGGCAGTGCGTTTAATCCTTGAGTGCACAGCGCATATGACCTCAGCAGGTGCACACAGAGTTTATAAACACAGCTGGGGAGTCTTAGCCTTTAAACTGTCAAATTTCCCTCAATCAACTGGCCCACCCCTACAAACACATACACACACACACTTTCTCTAAAAGACACTCAAGCACACACAAGACACCCACACACATTAACACTTAAAACACAAACTTGCTCTCAGTTTCTATCTCTCTCACTTGTCTGTCTTCCTGTCATTCTCTCACTCCCAAAACTTATATGCCAGTCTTCATTCGGATGTTTTGTAAAAGTTTTCTTTACTGTTTTTCAATGGCCAATTTCTAGGGGGGGGGAAACACTAAAACAAAACTTACAACCAAAATATTTTGGCAGTAAGAACTTAATGTCTTAAAATTTGTTCAAATATTTATTTGTGACTGGAAAGTCAGTTTTTTTCTTCACGTCTGCATAGCAGAAGTTTGCATTGTATAGACCACAAATGAGCTCACTCTGACTAATAAGTTCACTTGACAAGTCTAAAGTTCAATTCAATGGCTAAAATGTAACGTTTCCTTTAAAGATCAAGAGTTGCACACCACACTACAGAAGGCCTTTTCATCCTATTGCTATAACATGATGGCTGGATTTAATGGCTAAAATAATAAAGTTTCCTTTAGAGATCAAGAGTTGCATTTAAAACCAAACTACAGAAGGCTTTTCATGAAAGGATGCTGTAACATGATGGCTTAAGCGGGACATCCGACGCCTCAATGCCATATGGAGAGCCTTTATCAGTGTGTTTACTCATAACAACCCTCCTTATCTTAGCATTTCACTCCTTAAAGTGTCACAGTCTATATATCCGTCCCTGAATGCTGGCCCTGATTAACAAGGGGAGTTTCCTATCACCTGGCCCATAATCAGACTGGACAGAGGTTAGAACAGCTCAATACAGGAGATAACCAGTCTTTGATCCAAACAGCCATGCAGAACATACGAGCGGCACCGACAGAAAGTGTACTGTCAGGGATTTTGGATTTAAATTAGTCCTCGTTAACCTGGTGGGAGAAGTGCGGAGAGGAAGAGTTTAGAGCGATCGGACGAACGGATTGGGCAATGAGGAGCCGGTTGGGGGGACGGGGGCAGAGAATGGATTGACTGACAAAGAGATCAATTGTTCATTCTAGGTTGAGAGTTCTTAAGTACAGAATTTCAACTCGCTGACGTGAGTTCTTCGGTGGACACGGCAGTGTCCATCTCATCGGCAGTTACTTGCTAGTAAGTAAGACAGAAAATGCGCTACAGTGAATAAATAATCTAGTCACAGTTTTCAGTCTGCTGAAATAACTTGTTTGGATCTATAAAATTGTTTATTACTGTAAGAAATTGTACAGGTAGTCCTAATTTAGCAAAGTATCATTTTTGAGATATGGAACAAAAGTAATCTGTTTTGACTAACACCTTCACTAGGCCAAAAATGTGTTTTGGGTCAAGTTACTGTCAAACTCTTTATAATGTTTACACAACATCAACTCTAAGATGTTCATTTACCTTCTTTATTACGGTATTTCCCTGTAGACCAAAAAAATTTAAAACAATTCTACAAACAAGGCCAGCTAATCCCAATGCCCTAATGAAGAATCACGCCTCTAATTAATAAATATCCTTTAATCGTGATTGTGTTTCGCCAAGTACGGCTGGCCCTCGACCCCATTGTATGGAAGTTGTTAATTGATCCAAAAGCAAGTTGCTGTCTTCAAATCCCCAGGCTCCTGAATATGTTTTTCCTTTTTTTTTTTTTTTTTTTTTAGTTTTCGGGGGGTCAGCAAGATTATTTCTGGCGGCTAATCATGAGGATCAGCGCTCAGCCATCTGACTCCGATGTGACTCCCTTTCCAGAAACACCTTAGGGTAAACAACGCCAGGAAAAAAAAAATGATTTCCCAATCATGGTCAGATGCTGTTGATTTTCATTAATTCACAAAGCTCCCATGTTTGCCAATTTGGAGAGCTTTCCCCCCATTCTCTCTCTCCTTTCTCTCTCTCACACACACACACACTCTCTCTAACTGTGCTCGAGGGCTGGCGGCAGTGTGGAGTTTCTCCTCATCTCGTGGCACTTAAATTAAATGGAATCAGCCTGGGTGTTGGAAACTGCAGGGCTAGGTGATAAAAGCAATTAGAGGCCTCTAATTTTTCGCCCAGGGACAGGGCAGTCCAGGCCCAGGAGACAATTAACTCCTATATAATGAAGTCCCTTTTTGTTGCCGTTTTGATTCACATTTCATGTCAGATGGCTCTTTTTGCAGCCTTTTCTTTCATTTTCTTTTTTATTTCTGGGCACGAGCAGACAAGCAGAGGCCTTTGCAGAGGTTATTTCTCTCCCTCGCTCTCTCCCCCCCCCCCCCCATTCTCTCTCTTACTTTCTCTCCTCCAGTCTTTGAGTGTCTGGGAGATGAAAACAGATCTTTAGTTAATAGGCTCTCTGTGGACAGATAGGTCTATTAGGAGGGCAATTTGGAAATGAGTGAGAGCGGGGTGCTGAATGTTAGACGGCACACTGGCCTCCTCCAGCCTCTGTTCAACGCCCCCACCACCCCCCCAACACCACCATATCCCCCCCCTCTCTCTCTCTCTCACACACACACACACACACACACACACACACACACACACACACACAGAGACTGAAGAATTTAAAGTCATGTTGCTGAGAGGTGTAGCATACACTCCAACAACACATTTTTTCCACTGCTGACCAGAGTGAAACAAATTCCAAATATGTAACTGAATTCAACTACAAGGGGAAAAAAATGACAATTCAATTTAAAAGGTAGTTACAATTCTAACCACTGCACTATAAATAAGCTACCATAAATTCCCACCATTGACATCAGAAATGTTTTGGCTTCACATTCATTTCACATGTACAGTATAACATAATACACGTGACAAATCAAAAATGATTTACAGTGCAGTACATGGGTATTGACCTCTGCTTGACCAGTAGCACAGAATATGCACTCTCCTCTCCAAGAGGGAAATCACAGGATAGTGTGCCCCATTAAAAAAAGAATTCCCCCTCAACCACCATTTCCTCAACGCTGCAAATGAAAAATGATATTCTGCAGGACTCGGTTCATGAAGAGAATAATGAGAAGGTTATGGAGATGAGCAAGGTCATGTCATTTCCCATAACCCACCACTGCATTACCTGCAAATCTCTGCTTAACTGGCCTAATAGACTGTCTCTGTAACAGTCTTCAGATTATAACAGCATTCGGAACTGTAACCATGAATTTAAATACAAAAAAGTATACATTCGACCAGCATTTAGTTATTTTTCAAGGTAAATGAAAATTTTGTGTTAAAAATTGTCAGGGTTCTTTTTTTTGTGTAGGAGTAAACTTCCTTCAAAGATCAATAAAATCTGCCTACTGTTTAAATAATTGGCCAGTCTCTGTCCCAGTGGGTATTAAAAGACCGGGAAATGTGGGAATCGTCATGATTTGTCTGCTTTGTTCAAGAACCTGGAGATGGTCACCACGGTGACTTCAAAGCCATCCGTTTAATGCCGCCCACCCAAAATCCAGACTGATGCAGACCCTCAAATGACCCTTTCTATAGATCATAACGCCCTCATCTCAGATCATTGGGAATCATTATGGGTGGGGAAAGCAGGGTTTTCATTGGCTGGTGACATACTGGATGTAAAAGAAAAGGTCATCAATCACCTCAGGTGGCACTAACGCTCAACACAGGAGAATCATCAGGAGAAGAACCACAGAACTCTGCCCTAAAAATAAACCTGAGAACACTCACGTACGGCGATCAATAAAACAATCAGCTGGGCTGAGTGCAAGTTAAGGGAGAATTTACAGTATAAAATCAAGAGAAAATGAATGTAAGCAATGTGATAAATGGTAAACAAATTACATTGTAGAATTTTCTTTAACGATAATAGTCTGCATTTGGTGGAAACTGTATACTGTACGTAACAGGCTACCTGGTGACATTTGTGGAATCTATTAGATACATCTATTGTGGCTAGTTTCTTCTTGAGGATTCCTGAGATGAAACCACAATAATAGAGATGCCCCACTATTTACGTAATGAAGATGTTGCATTAATCTCTTTGAAAAGATTAAATTGCATTGAAAGTAAAACAATGCGTAACCTACCCCTAAGGATTAATTTCCCATGAAAAATGGAAATGTATGGAAATGCATCAAATTGGCATTTATCCAATTTTTCTACAAAAGTATTCAGATGTAAAGCAATCAAATGAAATACAGGCATCAAGTAGATGTATAGCCATTCTTTCCCTTTCTCTGATCAATTCTGAGCTCTCCCCCGAGATTCTCCCAGAATGCCCAGCAGACAGAGGTACGGAGCGGAATGCCATGCACTAGCAGCCATATTTAAACGGCTAAAGACTCCCTCCCTGCGTCGGGAAATGAACAATTGACCCTGTCCGCGCCTCTTCCAGGATGGCACACGCGTCTCGTCATAACCTGAGGGCGCGTGTTGTCACCCGAATGAGATAAGTTTATTTTCCCAAAGATGCAGCATTTGTTCCGTCAGGCGGGGGGGCTGCGAGGAACGTCAGCCGGGTGGTGGGGGGTGGCGGGGTGTGGGGGGCTGATGGTGGCGGAGGCAGACCACCGTGCGCATGGTGCGAATGAGGGGCCGCCACAGAGAGCATTTGGCCCCCGCCCAAAACTCTGCCTCCACCTTCTGTGCGGCGACGCAGGCTTGGATGGCAGGAGGCGGCAATATTGTGGAACAAATTTCCCCTAATGTGAGCCTGCTGCTCTGCGTCTCCGGTAGGGAAGGTGTCCGTCTCTCTCTCTCTCTCTCTCTCTCTACCTCTCTATCTGTATCTCCATCCCTCTCTCTCTCTCCCCATCTCTCTTTCTCCCTCCCTCTCTTTCTCTACTTTTATCCCTGTCTCTGTCCATCTCTTTCTCTATCTCCATCCCTCTCTCTGTCTATTTCTTTCTTTCTCCCTCTCTCTCTACCTCCCTCCCTCCCTCTAACTATCTCTATGCAGAGATCAACACAGTTTAGACCTTCATCGTGCCAACACTCCGGATGATGGACAGGGGTACTGTTGGGGGGGCTGTGGGGGGTATTTTGTGTGTATGTGTGTGTGTGAGTGTGTGTGTGTGTGTGTGTGTGTGTGTGTTTACGTGTGTGTGTGTAGCGCCGTCGGGGTCTCCAGCCGGTCCATGGGCCTCCGTGGCTACTCATCAGTGCGCGGAAAGCTCCGGAAAAACAAAAGCTGGCACCAGAGAGAGAGAGAGATAACCCCCGCCTCAACACCCCCAACACCCCCCCCCCCCTCCCAAACCCACCCCCGCCTCCCCCTGTTCCCCCTGCTCTCACCTGCAGCTCCCACAGCCTGGCCGCCCCCCACCGCGTCTGCAACATGTTCAGTCTCACCTGTCCTCAGCGCCACTTTCACACCGGCCAGCCCCTGAATGCGACGCAGCCAACACATTTACATGGTCCATAGACCCCCTGCCGGTCTCCGGGGGCAGCCAGCGACAGAGAGGACCAATAGCCCTGGAGGGGACAAAACAGGACACAGCAGAAGGCCAGAAATGAAGGCGGATAATGATTTTCCCCAAAAAACACAATTTCTTTAAATTCCAGTGATGTGTTTTAGACTGGCTATGGCATGGTGACATGTCTCGTATTGGAATTGCAAAAAGTTCAACTCATCATGAATCAGATATTCGATAAACAAACACGAGTGCAAGATACTCAACACTGTGTACTCTCTTGGCTGAGTTTGTTTTTGTGTCAGATACATCATGGTATATTCATATATAAAGGAGGCTATATTTCTCATATAAATATAACCATCAAATGCTCATGTGCGGAGCATCCTAACATGCTGCACAGCCGACAGAACTGCCACTCGCGTTTACAGTACCCAAGGAGAAGGAGGAAGTCTTCTGCAGCAGTCACACACACACACACACACACACACCACACACACACAGGGGCTGGTGTCACGTGCCGCAGTGGGACTTTTAATCCATCAAGTGACAGTCATCTGCTGCAGTAAGCCTAGCCTCTCTGGAGGGGGGTGGGCAGGATTGATAGAGACGGGAAGAGAGAGAGAGAGTAAGGGTGATGAAACGTATAGGCGGGAATGTAATTATTTAAGTTGATGTACAACTTTTTATGGAGCTCCTTCCAGCACTTTGGGCTGCCGCCTCGCACTCCATCATGATGGGGGGGATGATGCAGACTGACCAGTGGCACGCCATATTAATGGCTCCTGGCTCGCCGTGACAATGGAGTCTGGGCTTTATAAATGCAAAGATTATCAGCCTCGCTGCAGTTTAGTGCGGGGTAAAAGATTGTTCTTCATTTACGATGAGGGCTTGAGAGCGAGCGAGAGAGAGAGAGAGAGAGAGAGAGAGTGTGAGAGAGAGAGAGAGAGAATAGGCCAATGTAGCCACAGCCAAGCCACACCTGCAGAAAGGTGGCTGTACGATCAGTCAAAACCCAGGAAAATAATTCCAATACTGCACATTGTCTAATACATGTTTAGTGTATATTGTATGCATGCAGTCTGCTTTTTCAAATCAAGTGGATGACTGAAAGCAAATTATTATTATGTGTGGATTTTGAATAAGTGTAAACTTGTATTCTGCAGATGAGGCTGTCATGTTCCCTAAAGAACAAAAACAATACTGGCACAAGCAGCCAAATTGGCCACATTTGTCATTTCTGAGGAAAACTACAAAAACCCTGGAATGACATAGCATTGGTCATGACCGCTGATATTACATTTCACACCTAACACACAAAGCCACAGATGAAAGGTCAGTTGTAATGTTCCAGCCCACAGAGACATGAGCTCACGGTGTAACATGTCAGGGCTGTTGCTTCACCTGGGAGAAATACTAACAGCCTATTTCCAGGGGCAAGCAAGACTTGTGTGTAAGTGCTAACCTTTCAAGAAAGCAGATAACTGTCAACATCACACCTGGCCCATGATCAAGCACGGATCAGATCAGAACCTGCTGTGTCGCGGATCTGAGCTGTGATCTGGCAGACAAGACCCAGATGTGCTCCAGAGTCAGCACTTTTTTGTGTTTTAGTGTTTAAATCCAATTTAACACATTTCAAGGCAGAGCGAGAGAGAGAGAGAGAGAGAGGGAGAGAGAGAAAGAGAGAGAGAGAAAGAGAGAGAGACAGCGGAGAACAGGAAATACTCCATGGTGAGAGACGCCTTGATTCATCCGTCGCTGGATTCGACTCCCACTGTTCCCCCAGCTGTGGCTCAGCAGGAGTCGAGCACCAACATGCCGCCTCTGCACACCCCCCTCCATATCGCTGCCATAAAACCAACTGTGGGAGGCAAAAAAAGGGAAAGCAAGCCCCACAAGAGCAGAGAAGACAAGAAGACAAGAGAAGCGGAGTTGTTAAGGTTGGGGTGGAGAGAGAGGCCTTGCATTGTCTCAAACGAGTGGTTTTGGGAGGAGGGGGGGGGCATTTACATGCTGTGTGTGTTGGGATGAGTGGGGTGGGGGTGCAGGAGGAGAGAGAGAGAGAGGGGGGGTTGGTTTCCATAGCAACAGCGAGGTCCCCAGCTGTCATGTTTGGGCAGCGATAGGTGCCATGAGCTCGGGGACCACTTAACCCCAACCGCACTCCAGCTCAGGAAGTTAAGATGCTGCTGGAAATCGGTGACGGGGGGCCTCACTTAAAATGCAAACCACGCACCAACGGGGATGTGTGGAGGAGGCAAGATGTGTGGGCAGGAGGAGAGAGCAAGAGAGAGAGAGAAGGAAAGAGGGAGAGCGGGAGAGAGAAAGAGAGAGAGAGAGAATGCATCTGAATTAACCCAAGCAGCAACACAAGAGAGGCACGAGAACTTCTTCAGACATAATTAACCATCAACTGCCAGCGCATCAATGAATGGACTGTGAAAAGGGAGGGGGGAGAAAAAAAACAATGACTCCATTAAGAAGGGCCTCCTCCAGGATTTGTGGGGTAGCATCATGTCTGCACAGAAAGAGTCTTGCCTCACAACACGACACGGATGAGAGGTGCCTGTTTCACAATGAACTAAATAGCCAAACACGTAAATGATCAGAGCTAGATATGTATTGAGCGAAGGATGTTTCGTATGTAGGCCAGCCTCCCCAGCAATATCAAAGCTAAATCAATTATTGTTTGTCTTTGCAAGGCTAAGGATTGATTAAACTCTTAGTGAATGGGTGCTGGGGTCGGGACGTTCAATCATAACAATGCATGTTTAACTGCTCCTCTCAACACCCAGTTGGCAGGAGTCGTGGACATAGATTTCCCACTGACTTAGATTTCCTACTTCAGCAGTTCCTGAGAAACATGTGTGATTCGATTGCGATTCAAGTCATACAACCCCCTGATGAAACAAACCTGAACAGGCGAAGAGCTAAGGCTTCTTCCTGGCAGTTTCATTTTCCATTAAGCATCTAATATTTAAATCCATTTCCAGTTGACCTTTTATCACGCTTACCCTCACATTTAGGATTTGTAGGGAATGAAGTGCTCTTGTGGATAACAGCACTTGAAAGACCCTGAACACAACACCCCACATGGCGTTACAGTGATTAGTGACATGAAGCCTGCCTGTACTTCAACCCTTAGTCTGTATTGACAGGACTGTAAGGATTATAAATGAGACCGAGGCCCGACTAATTACTCCCTGGTAAACTCTGCAAACGCGATTGGCCATCTCTTATGAAACCGCGAGGTGTTTCCAGGAATGTCTCGTCGGCAGCGTGACATATATTGCCTATGACAGGTTGAACAAAAAGCTTGCATCGTCTAACTGCCCCCCCCACAAAAAAAGAAGGGCAGAAAAAAAGAGAGCAGAAGAGAGAGAGAGAGAGATGAGAAGCAGAGAAGGGTTAAAAAAGAAAAGAAAACATAAAAATGGTGTATTGTCTCAAGCGGTCCCCTTCTGGTGGTGCGCAGGCGTCTAATCAAGCCCTTTTAACCACAGCTGCTTTACAGCAGAGGGTGGGGAAGGGTGGGGTGCTGTTGTGTTGCGTTGCTGCGACCTCCTCCTCCTCCTCCAGAAGCCCCCATCCCCAGCCCCATCCCCACTGCCCCCACACAACCTCCCACCCCCACCCTCTACCCCCTCATCCTCGGGGGACCCTTCAGCCAGCTTCAGAGGCCAAATGAGGTGTAAGTCTATTAAAAGGGAGTTTGTGCGCAGATCACAGCCCCACTGGGGGCCCCTGCCTTGTCATTCAGGTGCGGCTAATTTCCGTCTGGCCGACACATGCGGGCCCTGGCCCCTCAGCTGGGGGTGAGGCAGTGGGTGGGGTGGGTTGGGGGGTGAGGGGGTGGGAGTAGGGTGGGGGGGTTGGGTGGTTGTGAGGTGAAGGAGGTTGCAGGAGTCCAAGACAGAGGAGCAAACTCAGACCTACAGGGATGATTCATATATAATGGCCCTAACTGCATTTATTTTCAGTCAACATCTTTTTACATCTTTTAAAAATCAAGTTTTTAAAAATCAAAATTCCTTTTCTGTTATCAAAGTGTATTTGTAGTGAATTTTAAGAATGAAGGAAATGTTTTTAAAAATGTGTTAGTGCTGTTGTTTTCGCCAAAGAGTATATATACTTTATACTATATGCAGAGCCTACTTTATTTTAACCATTTTTTGGTCCAGTCTAACTATATCCAGACAGGGAAGTACTGTCTGGGATGTGTAAGCCTTAGGGCTAGGAACAACTTTTTTTTTCTGCAGAGAGGGTTATGGTCCAAGTCAGTATGAATGCTACCAACCAAACCTGGTGAATGATACCTGAAAACACTGAGCTCAAACATCTACGAGGGAATTTATCAAATTAATCCAGTAACTTTGACTAACATGTCTCCCCACAACCTTGAATTGTCAATATTTCATTTTTTAACTTTGAACTGATAACAAGAGAATAATGGCTTAAGAACAGACACTATAGGTGCCTTCCTGATGGCACCACTGCCATGGTGGTACACAGCATAAAACTGTTTTACACTACGCATACAGCAATTCTCTTTTATTTACAGTTTTATTTACAGTTTGAGACGCAGCGTACAGTAAGCCGACATGATTTAGATGTAAATTCTCAGAGCCGTAAAAATGGCGGGCACGCTTGATTTGGGATTGATTTGTCGAGGGGGTGATAAAGGCGGGCTGATAAATTTTTTGTCACGTTGAGTGCTGTTTATCGAACTGACGGCGAGGACGAGACGTGAAAGAGAGGGGGAGAGAGAGAGAAGGAGAAGGACAGGAGGGAGAGAGAGAGGGAGAGAAGGAGAGGTGGGAGAGTCGAGCGAGACATCAGCGAGGAGGAAAAGGGAAGTGGAGGAACAAGGCTATAGGAAATGCTTGAGTGGAGGCGAGTTCGAATTTGCGGCATAAATTGATTGGTACGGTGCGCTGGCAGAATAACACCATGTTATACCAATCAGGGGCGGGTAAGGAGGCGCTGTTCATCACTGCGGCGGTGCCATGCCGTGCGCCACCCGCGATGCTAAGTGGGACTTCCTGGGCTTAGACTTGCCCACACATCTCCTGTACGTTTTGATTACACCGTATGATCGGCTCAACACATGGCAAAGTGTACAGTTCCGCCACTGATACTGCCTGATTCCATAGAGTATTCACAATAGAAAGATTCTAGATTAGTGATTAACAATGATTAACATGGTAACATTTAACGTTACAGAACCCTTGTGACAGTGTGTCTACTACACCAGGAAGTACAATGTAACAAACAATACCATGTGTTTATGTCGTAACAAGAGGGTACTGTAACAAGCATTTCCTATTGCATGTGTAAAGAAATAAGTCACAACTCGAAATCTAAGCAAAATCAAATCACTGTAGCCTCACTTCACCCAGCATCCAAAGACAAAATCCCAAGCCTCATGTTTTGTACAACACTGGCAGGCCTCTCTGTTCAGCATAATGCCATTTCACCCCACCAACAGGACAGTGTTGGCAGCTGGGCACACACACCCCCACCACCTCTCCTTCTGCATGACACACACACACACAATATACACACACACACGCACGCACAGACTCACACATGCATGCAGACACACGCACGCACGCACAGAGACCCACACCAAACAGCAAGACTTACACATCAGAAGAATCTCAAACTCAGAGACCCTCTTTATCCATCTCACTCACACACACAAACGGGTCCTCTCTCACTCTCATCTTCACAATTACACACACACACACACAAACACACACAAGACTCTCTCTCTCACACACAGAACAGCATTGGTTGCTGGGCACACACGTCCCCACCACCTCTCCCTCCCTACAGTGTGTGGCAGGCGGGCAGCAGCAGTACCCAGCGGCAGCATTTGTCACAAGTGACGTGTGTGTGTGTGTGTGTGTGTGTGTGTGTGTGTGTGTGTGTGGGTGTGTGTGTGTGTGTGAGAGGGGGGGGGGGGGTCATCGGGCCAACATTGACCTCTTGACGGCCCATCTCAGAGCGAGGCGTTTGTCACTCCGGGGAGAGGGATATCCCCTAATAGATTATTGACCAGCTGGCCACAGAGGCGGCAGCTCCATGGATCTTGGTCCGCCTGACCTCTTTATTAGCGCTGGGGAGAAGCCCACCTGCAGCTAATGAATGAGGTGAGAGAGGGAAAAAAAAGCACATACACACAACCGCTCAGTCACAGTCTTGCGTCCACTATCTCTCTCACACACACACACACACACACACACACACACACACACACACACACGCATTGAGTGATTTCAGCTGACTTGTACTTTCAGCTGACTTTGTACACATGTACCATGTGCTGATGATGTAATTATACAGAAATTATGTTAGCTGATCATTTATGACAGTGCCAAAATACAGTGAAAATTGGGTTTTGAAAAAAAAAAATTTTTATGTGACACAAGGATTTGCACTAAAATCATCTATGAGATACTAATGTAATTTTCATCATAGACTGAACATTATCTGAACATTAACACATATATACATACATAAAGTCGACAGTCTGAAGGCTTTTTACTAATGTTTATCAACACTTCCGTCACTATAAATACACAAGCAGTTGCACACATTAGATACTTTGAACACTATGCTCACAAGTCATTCACGCACAAATGTTTGTTTTTCCTACCTGTGCATGCATTCACAGACACACATACACACTCAAGCAGATGCAACAAACACACACACACACACACACACACACAGACACACACAGACACACACTTCAATCGGAATGTCGCCATGATATTCAAAAGACAACGTGACAGACAATAAATATCATTCCATCACTTCGGCAAAAGAAAACCATTTGCAGGACAAAGACTGTAATTGGTTGCCAACCTCATTCAATCAACGCTATGAAATGGGATGCTTGGTTCACCAAATTGAAACTGCACTCGAGACCGGGAGGAGAGAGGAAAAAAAAAAAATCACAATTGCATTCTCAAACTTATACACTCTCGGGCTAATTAAAAAAAGGGAGGCAGTTTCAGCGTCAGAGCCCAAGTTCTCTAATTGAAAAGCAAATAAGAACAACCCAAGATGTAACATCGCCCCCCCAGCCCCCCCAAAAAAATGTGAGCGAGTGGGCCTCAAACTTAACCGCTCAAAACAGATGGTGTCAAAAGAGATGACAATAATGAAGTCAATACTAATTTCAAACCCCGAGCTGATATTTTTGTATTTTTGATTGCCCAAAAGGACCATTATAGCTTTTCCCATCTGGTGGTAAGTAATGCAGTCTAAGTGTTCTGTACTTTAAAACTGAGAGATCATATGTGAAGCCACAACAAACAGATTCCTTATGAAGCCAGAGGGTGATAATATTGAAGGACCAAAAGTTAAGGCTTGTGCAAGGGGAAAAAACCCCATCATTATGCCTTACCACTTCTGTCTGTGGTTTGGCTTTTTCTTTTTTTTCTTCCTTTTTCTTTTTTTCTCTCTCCCGTTTGGCGCGGGTCGGACTTTGTAATTGTTTGATAATTCATCTCCGAGCTCCAATTTACCCCCTACTGTCAGCAGTGTATGTTGCACCATTTTGCGAGACATTCCACAGAATTTGAAATGAGCCGGTGGCATTTAAAGTCTCTCCACCGAAGGAAAAGAGCCTATTTATGGTCCTGTTTGTTTGCCTTTTCATCAACATTAACCCTTTGGGCAATGAGTGTCCATATGCCAGGGCTATCTGACAGCTAATTGTTTCATCCGCACAGCTTTTTCACCACTGATGCTCCTAATGATTCTTTTTTTCCCCTGTGTGGCCACACACACAGAGAAGTCAACAGTGAAGGAAGCCATTGAAGACAGTGGTCACCTTATTTAATGTACACTCACATACACACTCACATATACACACACACATACACATACATACATACCGGTACATACATACACACAAACAGAGAGAGAGAGAGAGAGAGAGAGAGAGAGAGAGAGAGAGAGAGAGAGAGAGAGAGAGAGGCCATTGAAGACAGTGGTCACCTTATTTAATGCACACTCACATATACACACACACATACACATACATACATACATACATACATACATACACACACACAAACACACAGAGAGAGAGAGAGCGCGAGAGAGAGAGAGAGAGAGAGGCCATTGAAGACAGTGGTCACCTTATTTAATGCACACTCACATACACATACATACATACACACACACATACACACAACACACACACAGAAAGAGAGAGAGAGAGAGAGGGAGGGAGAGGGAGAGAGGAGGGGGGGTGTGGGGGATATAGAGGACAGTGTCCAGATGCTTTTTTTCATTGCATAAAAGATCAGCAAACTAGTTTACAAAAGATAGTGCCCTCTAGCCATAATAAGGTGATAAAATACACCACAATGAACAAAACAGATACTCAGTGGCTCACCCACAAACGTACTCACTCAAAAACCCCATTCTGTATGAGTGAGAAAAGCTGTTGAAGCTGTGAAATAAAGGTAAACAATGGAGCTATCAAAAAGACAAAAAAAAAAAACCCTTCTCAACTGAATAATGCAACCACCTTTATGGGAGTTTGAAATCTGTCGACTTGGTTCTTTTGGACTCAACAAAGCACACTGAGAGCCTTAGAGGAGAACAAATTAAAACGTAAACACACCCCAAAGAATTGGTCGGGCCTCCGTGAACCGATCTCAGGCCCACCTGTTGCGAGCGCTGAGGCCCGCCTCGTCCCTGTGCTCTCCCCCCTCCCCCTCTCCTTCTCGTTCCCTCCCTCCTTCTTTCCTTCCATCCCTTCTCTTTCCCACTCTCTCTCTCTCTCTTTTTCTCCTGCTCTTCGGTCCAGGAGCCACCTGCTGTTCCCAGTCTCGCTGCCTGTCACTCAAACTATTTGGGCATGTTTAGCATAATTTTACAGCCCTTTCTTACCGGGCCCCAGGAAGCCTATTAATTTCCCCCAAAGTCATTCCTCCAGAGGGTAACTGCGGCACTGTACAGAATGTCTCTCTGTCGTTTAAATACATTTGCATCTGCGCTTCTCGGAGCTGTGACAAACTAACTGCATATCCTCCTGGAGACATATAGGCTCTGTATGTAAATTCACTATAAATACAAATTAATCAAGACTGGCAATATATACTCATATCACACTTCTATTCCTTTAACCAGAATGGAGTTAATTTATATTTGCTGTTTGCTATATCACAGAAAACTGTTTTTCAGGGCTATACCATTTCTTACTTCATAAACTTTGACTCTTTCTCCTTTACAGAATTTTCACCGCTGAGAGGGAGTCATATATACAAATAAAACACTTAATTATTACATTTTACTTGCAACAGCGCCCATAACGGATCTTCCTATGTACCAGTGCCTGCTACATTTCACCAATACTTGCATCCCTAAAAAGTCCTTTCATAACAACTTCTTATTTTGGGGTGGAGGTGGGGAAGAAACAAACCAAAAAGGAAACACACAAATGCACGCACACACACACACACACACACACACACACACACACACACACACACACACACACACACACACACACACACACACACACACACACACACACACACTGAAAACAACGCATGATCGCTCTGTGACTTCCTGCTCTTGCCGGAGCCTTCTGGCGCGGCGGGTGACAGGAGCAGCAGGCCGGGGTGTGGAATATTAACCTCTCACGCTGCACGGAGCGTGGCAGATGGGAGAGCCCAGCCACTCACAATAGCAGCTGTCAGTTTCCAAGGTAGTGCTTCACTAGTTGATTTGGTATTTACACCACCACCAGCGCCACCACCACCGTCACCCATCCCCCACCCCAACCCCATCCCCTGAACCCAAGCGCACTCATACACATACATACACACACACACACACACTGCTCACATGCATACGCTACTCACAAACACATACAGTCTCTCATGCACACACACTCACAAATATTCACACATACAGTACATGCACACTCACACAACTTAAACAAGCATATGGACACACAACCCACACACATACAGCGCTGTTGCCAAACATATAAGCATTCCCCTGTACACACACACACTCCTACCTGCATACACTGTACACCCACAACAGACAAGAGGGTACCTCTTTGTACCAAACTGGAAAAAAAAAAAAAAAACTCTAAAGTGAGGTAAAATAACAATATCAGGAACACAGTTCAAAGAGGCTTTTTTCGACACCAGCTTACTTGGAAACAGATCTGTCACGGCTCCGCCAGACCTGGGCCAGATCCGTCACACAGTCTGCTGCCAGAGACGTCTATTTTATACACCGCAGTGCCATTTAAACTCACATCAGCCTGCAAGTATAGTGCATCAACGGGGCTTGATGGAGGCGTGTGTGTATGTGTGTGTGTATGTGTGTGTGTGTGTGTGTGCGTGTGTGTGTGGCATGTGCGTGCGTGCATGTGTGTGTGTAAATGTGTATATACAGCTGTGAATATATCACTGTAAACTCATTCGAATGTCACTCAGCAAACGTAAGATGTTATTAGAAAAATGTGCAGTGGTCTCTTAATTTTTTCCAGAGCTGTATATGTGTGTGTGTGTGGTGTGTGAGTGTGTGTGTGTGTGTTAATGTGTGTGTGCCTGTATATATATGTGTGTGTGTTTGTGTGTGTGTAAGCTGGTGGTAAATCAGAGGTGCCTGCAGAGGCCTGGGTCCCAGGCTGCCCATAAGGGAGGTGAGTGGTGGCAAGCGCTGGAGATGGGAATGACTCCCCTGAACCCCAACACTCCGGCACTCCACCCTCCTGCAGTCAGAGCGGCGAGAACTAAACAAGCCAGTCCCCACGGTAACATGCAGGGCTGGAGAAGGGGCAAACACTCTTAGAATACGTCCATAGATGCATACACACATGCACACGCACAAAATATCTATACACATTCAGTGATCAAATGTGAAATGATTATGAAAAAATCTTCTAACCATAATAATAATAACAATAATGATAATAATGGTAATGTTTGCGTATGGACCTTAAGTAAAATACTTATGTTGATGTAAACACACTCATAATTGCTCAACACAGCAACAGCACACAACTAGCCACATTCTAAACCGCCACTAACAACAGTAATTAAATCCAAACAAGATTTCTTTTTTTTTTTCTTTGACGCGACATCCTCTCATTGTCATTTAGCGTTGTCGCCATCAGTGAGACCTAGTCTGGACGGGGGCTAATATTCGAATATGCTCCTTCATTAGTCTTAAATGGTGTCCTCCCCCTTAAGATTAATTGAGGGCTGAATAAAACAAGATGGCTCCCAGGAGGGTGGCCCACTGCTTGCTATTCATACTGGCCTGGCTGAAGGGGGGGAAAAAAGAAAGGAGGGAGGGGGAAAAAACAACAACATCAGCCAGAGTGGATGCTGGGAGTTGTTGTTAAGCTACGGGTATTACCATATGTGTGCCATTTCCACAGAGTGACAGACCCTCTGGATCAACTAGGGACTATTGATCCGGCAGCACTCCATTTCAAGTTAATTGTGCTTGAAATGAGGTGCACACACTCAGGCATACCTGCATCAGGGAATGGGGATGGGTGGTGGGGGCCAGGGTAGCAGTAGTGAGTCTGTGTGTATGTGTGTGTGTGTGTGTGTTGGGGGGGCGGACCTGTGTGTGTTATTTATTTATAAATGGTATATATATTTATTTATTTTTTCTTGCAGAGCTCTCTAATGTCAGATAAACAGAGAGGTGTTCAATTCACATCTTTCTCCATTTTCTTGCAGCGACAGCGGCTGCTGTCTGTGTAAAAAGTGATCAGATAATCGTTTGCTCATTAGCGGTCAGGTGCTCCGCGCCGACACCCGGCACATCACCCTGACCTCGGCAGCGCATGGGGTGGATGCGATCGGAGTCGGAGAAAGAGCCGTACGACACACCGGGTTTACGAGAGGTTTTTAGGCAGCACGACAATTACATCTGTGTGATGTTATGGGAGGGAAATAATTGAACAATACACTCTAAATTACTGGATGTTAAGTAAGGCTCTTGCCGCTTAGAAAATATTACACATTTTGGCTGTTTGTATCTGGATATATATTGCCCACTTTCAATTTTTTACTGAATTTTATTGGAATATCACTATCGATGACTTTGTTTTTCAGAAGGAGTGGGGACTAAAAGTGCCCAACTACTAAATTTGCTGGATTTTCTGGCAAGAGCGATAAACTCAGAGCACTGAAGCAGGTTACATCACACCCTGCTAAAACGCCAAGCCCATTGGTCCTCCGTGGTGGTGCTTGGGCATATAAATTCCCAGTCATGGAAAACGGTTATATATTTACCCTGCCGTATCGACCCCCGCTTGTCTGCCACCTGCTAGCATTCTGGCCACCGCACTGCTGCCTCAAAAGAACCTGTCTGCACCAATACATCTAGCGTGGCACAGATTCAGCTCATCAACTACACCGTGCCACAAGTAAACATGTGGCTGACTGTCAAACAAAATGAATGACAAAACTCAACTGTAAAAGTCAATGACGAGCATAGCAAGGTCTTGGTGGGCTTTTTAATGTCCTTCTGGGATCTATACTACAGTCACTTCATCCACTTAAAAGATTACTGCTCTTTTCTTTGAGTAATCAGACTGAAATTGGGATTTCATGACTGTGAAATGCCCATGCTTTCGAATACAGGCTTCTTACTCCTCAGTCAGCTCATCCACTGGCCTGCCGCGGTAATGGTAAACAAATCAGCGATGATTAGGCTGAAAGATTAGCTTTTACGCTGCATTATGGGCAGAATTTTCTACCATTAGTAAGAGGCCTTACGAGCTAAATCTGCCAGCACATCAGACTGAAACAGGCACCTGGCCTCAGTGTGACCTCTCTCTCTCTCTCTCTCTCTCTCTCTCTCTCTCTCTCTCTCTCTCTCTCTCTCTCTCTCTCTCTCTCTCTCTCTCTCTCTCTCTCTCTCTCTCTCTCTCTCTCTCTCTCTCTCCCCCCTCTCTCTCTTTTCTTCCCTCTCTCTCTCCCTCACTCCTCCCCCCCCTCTCTATCTCTCTTTTCCTCCCTCTCTCTCTCATTCTCTCTCTCTCTCTCCATACTGCGCTGGCAGAGCGGGCTCCAGCCTAACCAGGCATGAAGGAACTGACAGAAGCTCAAACGGCCCGGACCAGCTGATCAGCGGCGGTGCTGGTGGCAGCCGAGAGCCTACAGTGCGGCTTTTAACGTCGCCGATGATCACAGCGGGTAAAGTCTCACGCCAACGCATAGCATCAGAGCGTCACCTTCATCTGCCTATACTGCAGGAGAGAGAGAGAGAGAGAGGGGGATGGTAGAGAGGAGGAAAAAAAGAAACAGCGGGTGGAGAAATGGGAACAGATACATTGATAACAAATAAATAGGTCAGTGCATAAGATATGACGATGAGATAAGATAGAGAAAAGACTGGATGGATGGATAAATAGAAAAGATGATTGGATAGTCAGACAGACAGACACACAGATACATAAACACAGGGAGAGAGATACTGTCGATAGATAAATAGATAGATAGGAAAAGAAAGCGGTGGAGAGAGCAGAACAAACAAGGCAGTCTAAATTGGCACACTATGTGGGACGGGGACACTTATGTAATCGTCTGAGGAGAGGTTTACATCGGCAGGGCGCAAACAACAATAACAACAGCGGCGTTACAGTCATCGGTGCCGACCTTTTCTGAGCACACTCTGTTCAAGACAGACACGTTTGGGGGGGGCGACACAAACTAGTCAGCCAGAGGCGACCACAAGGCTTCATAAGACTGCACCCAACTGAACTCTGTAACGTTACCAGCTGCCATGCAACAAGGCAGCACAAACATAAAAAAGGACCTGGCTGGCCACAGATCCAAAACTGTGAAACTCCGAGATTAGCCGAAGCTGCCTGTGCGACCGTCAGTCCATAATCCCCGACACAATCCCCCAGAGCGTAACAGGAAGTTCCAGACTGATAGAGAAAGAAAGAGAGAGAGAGAGAGAGAGAGAGAGTGAGAGAAGAAGAGAGTTATAATAAGAAGAGAGTGGGAGAGAGAGAAACAACATGAGAGGCAGGGAGAACAGGGGAGGAAATAGAGAGAAAATAGAGAGAGAGAGAAAGAGAACAGGAAATGAAGAAAGACAGAAAAGAGGGGGAGAGAGAGAGAGTTAACATAAGACAGAAAGAGAGAGGGAAAGAGAAAGAGAGAGAGTGTAGTAGATAAGAAACAAGGGACAAGAGGAGACAGAGAAGACAAGAGAGTGGCATCACTGCTCCCTCCTCTGGAGCTGGGGCCAACCTGCAGTGGATCAACTCTGACCCCAGACCCGCAAAGGCCTCTCATCCCTTAATGAGGGGGTGTAGAATCTGTCGTCTGATGTGCCCAGACAGTGTGCACGTGCGAGGCCTCTTCTATTAAATAATATACATAAATCGGTGTAATGAACAGCCTTATAAAGGCGGGCATATTTAATTTGCATGGCAAATTAGTCTAGCATAGGTGTGGTGTGTGTGTGTGTGTGTGTGTGTGTGTGTGTGTGTGTGTAGTGTGTGTAGTGTGTGTGTGTGCTTATGTGTGTGTGTGTGTGTGTGTGTGTGTGTAGAGGGGTGTCAGAGCTAGGTCAACCTATTCATTACCAGCATCTAGTCTCCTCAAATCCAGTAAGTCAATTGAGTGAACCCATATATAATCTGATTTCAAGCGCACAATGAAAAGCGTATAGCGGGAATGCCCTACCCCCTCCACCCCTCTCAGCCCCAAGGTAAGACAGGCACTAGAGAGGAAGAAGCTTAGAAAGAATGAGCTATAATGATGGCTTTGTCACCACCCACCACATAAGCGTCATTCAAGTAGTAAGCTACACCTTACCCGGTGCAAAAAATTATATGAAAAAAAAAATTATTATTTGTAAATCAAAATAGGACATGCATATCATACATGAGTTTGGCATGTTTTGTTTTTTTCTTCTATTTTAGTTAAGATAATGCCTGTCTCTTGTTTGAAACAGTAGCCTCTTTGGAATCCCAATGCCCTTATCCCGCCTGGGTCCCACTCCTTGTCCTGAGTGTTTGCGAATCAAATTTGTGCGGGGGAATTACCAGAGAGACGCTGGTGTCAAGTTGACCTACATCCTGGTGCACAGGCTGCCTGTCTCGCTGGCTGGCTGGCTGGCTGGCTGGCTGGCTGGCTGGCTGGGCTCTGAGTGAGAGCTGGGCAGGGCTGGACCGAGAGGGGGGCTGTGGAGGGGAGAGGAGAGGGGAGAGAGGGGAGTGGAGAGAGGGGAGTGGAGGGTTATGGTGGGGAGATCCACTGCTGGAGGCGCTATGCTCTGTGCTCCAGCTACACATCGGCTGACATGGGCGCGGTCATGCCTGAGTAAGCCAGTCGACCACAGATTTATACATTCACCCACGCAGGAAACACACACACACAGAGAGAGAGAGAGAGACACACACATATCCAGACACACACTGGCTGGGTCAACCAGGGGCTGGACACACATGCATGTGTTGACACACACACACACACACACACGCAGGGACAGATGCATGCACAGTTCTCTCAGCTGAGCCAGCCAAGGGGTTGGACACACACATCCCACACAGGGCCAAGCAATGGCGCTGGACACTGATATACAGTACACACACTCAAAGGCTCACTCACGGACACACACACACACACATGCATGCACATGCACCGGCACATACACACAAACACACACACACACACACACGCATGCACACTCGCTGGCACATACTGTACACATACTGTACACATACGCACACACACACACAAAGGATGTAATGGAGGCTAAACACAAGTAAACGCAGTTTATCCACCTCTGAAATTTCAGAAACAGAGTTTATCCACCTCTCAAAAGAGTTTATTCACCAATTGCAGCTTTTAACATTCAAAAATCACACTGTATTATCCACCTTCACAATATGTACACTCATCAACACTCTAGGAACAATTTAATACCACTGGTATTGTTATAAACATTGGACAATAACGTCCACCATCATCAAACGTGTTCTGAATGCCTTAGCGCAAAAATCTGATACCGCATGGCGCAGTTCATCTCACCAAGAATTCATAGTTTACCCACCTCTTATTTTACCACTACATCCCTGCACACACACACACATGCATGCACACGCGCCGGCACATACATACATACATACATACACACACACACACACACACACACACACACACACACACACACACACACACACACACACACATATGCGCTGGCACATACATACATACATACACACACACATATGCGCTGGCACATACATACATACATACACACACACACACACACACACACACACACACACATGCATGCACATGCGCTGGCACATACATACATACATATACACACACACACACACACACACACACACCGGAACATACACACACTGGCACATACACACACACACACACACGCATGCACACGTTTCACTCTGACGCATGTTTGAAAAAGAAAAATAGTTTACAAATAAATGACAAAACTGCTTCTGATGCTGAAAAACATCTACAGTATAGATACAATGTGCCACACACTGATTGGCACCAACCTCTGCACGCTAACATGTCACTCTGCACAGCACATTCAGGTAAAATGGGTGATTATAGTTAATGGGAGCGTCCACACTATCAGTACCATCAAAACAGATTCTCCCGTCTCTCCCTCTACACTCGCTGTCCTCTGGCATGTCTCGTAAATGCACCGTGGGTGACCCAGATTTTACCAGAGTCTCCCGCCATCTCTGTTACGAATACGAGATCAGTGTGTGTTACACCGGTATGGCTGAGATCTGTGAGCAGACACAGGGACACGGACACACACATACACACACCCACTCACTCTTACATACATATATTCACACTTACACACACACTCGTTCACTCACTCCAGGGTGTGTGTGTGTGTGTGTTTGTGTGTGTGGAGTTGTGCAGGGGTGCGGAGTGGGATGCTGGGAAGAGGCTCCCCAGTGCCATGTAGCAGCGGCGTGCAAGCGAGCTCGTGCACGTGGAGCCCACTGTACTGTGACATGTGTGTGTGAGTGTGTGTGTGTGTGTGTGTGTGAGTGTGTGTGTGTGTGTGTGAGTGTGAGTGTGTGTGTGTGAGTGTGTGTGTGTGTGAGTGTGTGTGTGTGTGTGTGTGTGTGTGTGAGTGTGTGTGAGTGTGTGTGTGTGTGAGTGTGTGTGTGTGTGTTGTGCAGCGGCGTGCGAGCGAGCTCATGCACGTAGAGCCCACTGTACTGTGACGTGTGTGTGTGTGTGTGTGTGTGTGTGTGTGTGTGTGTGTGTGTGTGTGTGTGTGTGTGTTGTGCAGCGGCGTGCGAGCTCGTGCACGTGGAGCCCACTGTACTGTGACGTGTGTGTGTGTGTGTGTGTGTGTGTGTGTGTGTGTGTGTGTGTGTGTGTGTGTTGTTCAGAGGCGTGCACGTGGAGCCCACTGTACTATGACGTGTCTGACTGTGCCCTTCCCCTCGCTGCCTGGGACCACGGATGCAGATCAGGAGGCAGAAACAAGCATCGCCTGCCTGAGCACCACAAAGGCCCTACAGCATCCCCACACTTCAGAAGGGGGTTACTGTCCTGTGTGTTCTCCTTTCTACTCATTTAAATGTGTGTGAAAAATATGATGCCTAACTAACAAGACCACTATACTGTATATATATATATATATATATATATATACACATTTAAATATGTGCTAAAAATATAACGCCAAATAAATAACAAGAACACAACATATTTAAAAAAATATATGTAGATAGATAGATAGATAGATACTTTATTGATCCCCAAGGGGAAATTCAAGGTCTCAGTAGCATACATGTAAAAAAGCATGGTCAATAAATGTATAATTGGCCTGTGTCCAGGTCTTTCAACGTATTACCAATGTAGGCTTCACTGTCTATATCATATAGGTCAGCATAAAAGACAACACATCGGATATGTGTTAAGCTGTTTAAATCCAGCTCCAAAGCCCCTCTAAATGCTTAGTACATCACACCCTGTAGTTATTTGTGTAGCCAAGAAAGAAAAGAAAAAATGGGCAGTTAGCTGCTACCACAAACAAAAAATGGTTATGAAAAACTGGTGTTATCTTTCCCTTGGGCAGCCAAACTTGCAGATCATTGTCTGTGGTGTCATGGAAAGAAAAAGAGAGACAGAGAGGGGAAACAGAAAAAGGCACACACACACACACACACACACACACACACACACACACACACACACACACACACACACATCTGCAGTAGCATAAAGCTGTAATTTAATTTGTAAAACACCTTCCACAAAAACTTCGCAGTGGGAAGCAATTAGCGGGATTTCTCCTCCAGAGCTTCCCCTCCTGCTGGCCTAACCTCCACAGAAGGGCCATGGCAAAGGATTTGTCCCCACCCCTGTGAGGTCCTCACCGCCTTTCAAAACATACAATAGAGAGAGTTAGAGGCCGAGAGAGAGAGAGAGAGAGAAATTAAATCCTTCACTGAGGATTTAGGCACTTATATAACTCCCCAATTATAACAAAAAAACTTTTTTTCCTCCATCCCCTCCCTCGCCCCCCTTCTTTCTTTCTTTCTTTCTTTTTTTTTTTTGATTTCGAGGACTTCGCAGGTCTTCAAGGCTGTGTTTGTATCATTCGCTAATACCTAACATCAGGCAGCGCGGTGTAATGCCAGTGTGCCCACATCGCTGTGGCCAAGGCTCTTTTGCCTTTCTGCCCCGCTGCCCCGGGCATAATGGGAAGGGGAAGGAGGAAAGAGGAGGAGGAGGAGGATGAAGAAGAAGAAGAAAAAAAGATGGCCAGCTTAGGCCCTGAACGACACTAACAAAGCCGGAGCCCCCTCTGGCCGCTTCGCTGGGGGCGGCGGGCATGGCTGCGGCCGCAGGAAGTGTGGAGAAAACTCATTTCCAGGGGCACCAAGCGTGCTGCTTAAGACACTTCCCGACCGCGCCGGGAGGGAGGGTGGGGGATAAGGGGTGTGTAGAGAACACCCTGACACCCACACACACACACACACACCACCTCCACACTGCATCACACACTAGCACCCAGCAACCCACCCAACCAGCATCTCTGCACCGCCCCCCCCAACCCAACACCCGCACACACACAACCCCTTCCCCCCCAAACACACACACACACCACACACAGACCCAAAAATGCTGGTGTCTAATCTGGCAGAGCGTCCCATCCTGTGCGGGCCGAGTGGACCGTGATCATTATTCACTCGCAGGATTACCTCTCTTGAGCCGGACTGACACAGAGGCTGCCTTTATACTGAGGCGCAAGCCCACATTATTTCCGCATTGTGTCTTAGATATTTGGACACACTGAAATACCAATTGGGTAAAAAAAAAAAATCATCAGCAATTAATCACAGCTTGGACTGATTTCAAGTCCATTTAAGAAGAAAAAAAAATACTGCTCGCAGATTGAAGTATTCAAGTCCCTCAACGTTTCGGCATTAAGAGGTCCTTCAAAAATGAATCTCAGTTGGCTCAGTGAATTAAAAGAAATGAAACTCTCTGAACTGAAAATGACCAAAATACGTGGAGTCCTGCTTCACAACCTTTAAAGTGCAGCCACATTTTTCTTATTTCTTTTTTTTTTAAACTACACACAATGCTCTCCACATGAAACAACGGACAGACCCAGGTCAGAGGAAACATTCGATACACCTGAAGTACCTGGCGAGGAATTCCTGGCATCTTTGTGAACCTAAAGGCCGTTTACACCCCCCCCCAGCCCACCTCAACCCTCGCCTCTCAAGATACAAAAGGGTAGTGAGGTACATTTTATAACACTGCAACATTGAGGCTGGCCAGCCCCCTCTCTCGTCCCACCTCCACCTGTTCCCCTTTCAACCCCACCTTGACGGACCCATTCACCTGTGTTTGGGTGGTCCACAGGCTTGAGTGTGTGTGTGTGTGTGTGTGTGTGTGTTGGGGGGGGGGGGGGTTGTGAGCCACATGTGATGGCTTCGAGGGTAGACAGGGGAAACAAAACAAAAATAAAGAAATAAACAAGCCTTCCCGCCCACTGCTGTGCATATCCAAGTGTAGAGTGACCGTTAATCCGATTTCAGGCAAACAACCCCCACCGTCCATTGGCCCAGCCATTTATACATCTGAGCTGAACAGCCGTTGTGTTTGTGTGTCTGTATGTGTGTGTGTGTGTGTGTGTGTGGGCGTGTGTTTGTCTGTGTGTGTGTGTTTGTGTGTGTATGTGTATGTGTGTCTGTGTCTGTGTATGCGTGTGTGTGTGTGTGAGTGTGTGTGTGGGATGAGTCACTAAAAGGTCCAGACCAGGTCAGGCATGAGACCACCATAATAATAGCGACAAGGAGGAGGGGTCGCGTCGGTGGCTTAGGTGGGGGGCGGTTGGGGGGTGGTTGAGCAGTGATGAGGGTTGATGGGTTGATATCAGCTTTTCACAGGCAGCTCTCACCTATACTCTCCCTCTCCACCCCCCACACCACTCCCATCACTCCAACGAGGGAACATTACAGTGGCCAAATATAAAGCCGGGCCTGATGGAGACCAGGGCTTATCGGGCCTCCGAAAGTATGTGAGACATGCCTGGGAACAAAAGGCCGTCTTTTCCGCCGCCAGGCCCGGCCGAAAGGATCCCTTTCAGCGGCCACAGATTGCCCAGTGTTTGCTTAATTGATAGTCACTGGCCGGGTCCTCTGACGGCGCTGACATGCAGCTGGCCGCAGTCGGAGCAGGACCTCCAGGTAGGCCGCCTTTCAGCAGGAAAATTGCCCCCCACCCCAAATCACAATATATACCCCCCTCAACTACTCACCAATACCACCACTACCGAACCGACCGCCCTCTTTGCCAAGCCCCCAATCTTCACGGGGCAGAGTCCGGGAGGTCTCGCTATCGCATGGCACTGCATGCGCACCCCCCACACCCCACCCTATCTGGCGCGCGCTTGAGTGTCATGGGTGAGCCGTGTCATGCTACAGGCGGCAGTGTCATGTGTACACACTCGCTGTTATCTTCTCAAGAACATTTTTTTTTGGGGGGGGGGGGGTGAGGAGGAACAGCACACGCACACAATCAATTAAAAAAAAAACATTTACTGAGTAACTTACAGGTAGTAACACGAGCAAGTAGGAGTAGCATACAAATATTATATTTGTTGCCAATTTTCCAAATTCAGATGAGGTTGTAGTTTCAAAAAGTTTTTTTCATTGTGTTTTTTCCCTTCTAACACACAAGTGTACAGCTGGCTATATGCTGGATCTACAGGATGCTGATTGTACACTTGCATTTCATTAACACTCCATCAACAATGGACACTGAACACAGTCACCTGATTCCAACCAGTCAATCACATCCCACTGTGAACTGTTAGCAGCTTTTACACAGCATGGACTTAGGAGAACTATTTTGGATGATAGAGAGAGTGTTAGTACTCAGAACCCGACTCAGAACGCCCATTCACTTCGGCCCAGTGCAGAATGAGGGGGCTCAGTGTATCGCCATGGCTACGAGGTGCCATTGGTTGCGGCTGAGCCAGGCTTCTTCCTGAGGAAAGCAGGGCCTCACCTGGTCAGTACCAGTAGTGCACCCTCAGCCTCCTCTCACTACCCAAACAACTCACACACACAAAAGCAGTGCTTATAAAGACATAATACATTATAATAATATACACATACTAAACATAACTGATAAAACAAGACCTAATGTGATTGTAAAAATGTGAACTGAAGGTGTTTTTACTCAAACTATGTATGGATGGTGAGAGGAACAAAAAAGTATGGATGGTGAGAGGAACAGAGAGAGAGAGAGAGAGAGAGAGAGAGAGAGACAGAGAGAGAGAGAGAGAATGAAGGGTAGGTAGAGGAAGGAGAGAAATAAATGAATGGGTAAAAAAAGACAACAACAAAGGCCTGTGTCACTTTCATTGTCGTCGTCACAAGTCACATATCAGTGATCTCACTTCTTCATACAGCAGCCGCCAGCGGCTCCAACTCAGCCGGGAATAGACGCAGCCATATGGCATTTACTCCTGCGTCTCCCATCAGCCGAGCAGAGACAGAGCCCTCCTCCCAGCCTCGCCAACACACATGGAGAGAGAGAGAGAGAGTGAGAGGAAGAGAAGACAAGACAGAAACAGAAAAAAATAAAACAGAGAAATAGAAAAAATTCAGAAATGCCTAAGAGAAAGACAGAGGAAAAACAAAAAAGAAAAAAAAAACAGAAGCAGAGAAAAAGCATTTGAAGTGGTAAATTACAGCAAGAGGCCATAACAAAGAGTAGGAGAGGTCCAGACAGTCTCTCACCCCTACTTCTGAGGGTCAGGCAAAAAGGAAGTAATTGTTTATCTCAGTAAAGTACCCTGACTGCTAGATAAGAGCCCTTCTAAGGGCCCTCAGTTCTAGGAGCTGGGATGGGAGGAGGGCCCTCTCCCCCACGCTTCCACTCTTTCTTAGCTCTTGATACCCTCTCATCTCCCCTGCTCAGTTTCCCCCACGGCCCTAATCCTGCATTGTCAGACTGTAGGAGGGCCACTAAAAGCCCAATAAAGGTACAGGATGTTTGCTTACGGCGCAGGCTTCAGGGGCTATGAGGTGTGTGTGATACCAGGTAGAAAAGACGTAAGAGGCCGAGACGAGAGGTGGTGGTTTAAGTGGCTTCTCTGACAAATAGCCAATGTTCCTGTGACCCTGAATGAATCTATGTTATAAAGACCAGACGAAAAATTACAAATTTAATTACAGTTTTTTGTGCCTCACATTTTTTTAAGCAAATAGCTAACTTTAAAAAAAAAAAAAATGTGGTGAGAGAGGGGCAACACAATACGTGGTGTATTCTGCAGGGCCAGCAGCATACCTGAGGCCCTTGGCCAGCTTAAACTTGGCTCCACTCCGGAGGCGTGGAGTCTGAGGTGAGCCTGGCAGCCAGTCAAAGTGTGCCGACCAAGTCTCCAGACTACAACAAACCAAACGCAGGGTCACGCAGGTCCTCTCTAAACATAGCAATCACTGTCTCAGCATTAGACCAGGCAAACACTCAAATCCACCAGACACACTAACCGGTTTGTTTAACGATGAATGAATATGGGCAGACAAAGAAGATGTCATTGAATATTTCCAGAGAGACATTCTGAAATATAAAATGGGCACGTTTTAAAGTTCAATCTTTCAGAGTGCTCAGGTTAACGATATCTTATAATAACCTTGAAAAAATTACTGTAATCTGAAAAAAAAGAGATACACCGAACAATAAATTACATATGAACAAAACTGGCTATTTTTTTCTCCATTATACTAACTTCAAATATTGTGGTTAAGTGCAGGAACAGGAACTTATAATCATAGGGCACTTTGTTTAAACTTTTTATTAATGAATCTTACATAGTAATTAAGACCAATGGCTCCAAGTTTTGGAGTCAACATTTATTCCAGATTTTAAAAAATGTATGCATTAAGTATCAATATGTCCACTATAGATCTATCGTCCTCTACAAAAGCCTTTTTTTCTGCCATGGCTAGTTTGCTGCTTAGTGTTAAAAACATTTTGCTGGGGGAAAAAAACAGACTTGGATCGTATATTTGAGATAACTTTTCACCCGAAACTAACCAAATATTTATCTTGGTTAAACATTAATTGATTTAAATATCAATATAGAAAAAGTTAATTCATAGAATATATCATAATTCATGATCATATCATGACCTTTCTATTTTAGCATTCATGTAGATATTAATAATGCTTTTAGAGGTCTAAATTATGTGAAGTTGTAAAATGAAAAATATCTTGTACAAAATAATATGTGGAAAACCTAAATTATTCATTAAAGTTGCCATAGAGTAGCCATATGTTTTATATCAAAAAGCTTTACCCTAAAATTCAGCGTTAATCAATTTTGTCACTGCCTAACATCATGCAACCTCATATGCAAACATATTTGCATGTAAAAAAAGTATATCTTTTGTAATATAATTATATATCTGACAGTGTACTTGTTGTAAACAAGCAAATATTAATAAAGCAATTCACAATCTTTGGCAATGGCATGTTTTTTATGTTTTAATCAAACAACGGTTTTATTTTTGAAATACTGTGATGTTTGAAGCAAATGTAAACATAAAGACAGCATCATCTGTCTCTCTAGCAAAGCGACTAACCCGCTGATCTAAGCAAGCCCGAGTTTCTTTTCCAATGCAAATAGATCTTGTTTGATAGAAACCTAAGACCACACTGTACGTCTTGGGTACGTGCACCCGGTGAATTCAGGGGTTCTTCATTTATTCTTTGGAAAACACAGTCCTTTTCAGTGTGACTCTCCTATTGACTTCAGTGACTCTCTGATACCCAGTGTGACTCCTAAAAGGGTGAGGGGTTAACTGGGCTGGGGGAAGCCATTGTGTGAGTGCAGAAGCTCGGGTTTGACTGGGGTTCAGAGACTGTAGCCTTCAATGCAGGCACGGCCAGCAAATAAAGGAGACTTGGTCTGAGTCAAGTTACAAGTAACAAGAGGCGTATCATGCCTTTGTCACTTTACTGTGCGATAAGCCCTGATGTGATAAGCCCTGATGTGGCGTGGTTTATTACAGGGGGCTTTGGTAAACACCACTGTTACTGAAGTGAGATGGATATGTGATGGAACCGTTGACCTGTGAGGTGAACTTAAAGTTACACTTTCGGAATCAATGTGTGTTAATGACACTTTTTTTTCATAGATATACAATCAGTTCTGTGGCTTTCAAAAGAGAAGTTTAAATACATTCAGATACATCTCCGTCAACTTTAACACAGTCTATCTCATGATTCAGACATCATCATGAGTTAAACATGGAGAAGTTGAACTGATGCAATTAATAATCAGTAACTTTAACTATAATCTAATGATGCTAGATTTGAGCACAGAGAACTTACTATAAATGAAGTCCAAAGGCGGGGATGGAAAAACAAACTGGGCTCTGCAGAGCACTAACAGGAGGCTTTCAGCACGTCTCCAGCCTCATAGCTAAGATTCCTTTTCAGTGGGGGTCCGCTCACCTCCGAGGGTCTCTCAGATTTGCCTGAAAAGAAAATGAAAACAAAAGATTTGTCCACAGGACTTCCTGTCATCTTTGGTTTGGAGCCAAGGACATCCTCTTTGGAGCCACCTGTCTCTGTCAAGAGGATCCCCGTCTTCCCGCCCAGTTGGATTTTAATAAGGCCATTTTGCTACTGAATGCTGTTCACAACTAATAGGATTTGGCAGCTAAATCATCTGCTTATACCTGTTGGTCTGTATCCTTATCCTTATTTTTTTTCTCTCTCTCTCTCTCTCTATTCCTACATAGCCAAATAACTTTACTTACACCTACTCTTAATTTTTTGAAAGACAAAAATACACACTCTAAGTATCACAGTAATCCTCTGCCAGTTTCTCTCTCTCTCTCTCTCTCTCTCTCACACACACACACACACACAATCAGAGGGCTGGATTGCGGACGAAGTTGCTTCGCGAGGAGGGCCTCCCATTTAGGCAAAAGATGGGTCACAACCTTTCCTCAGAAGCCGGTGGGCTAATGAAGTAACCACAAAATTGGGCCCTGCAGCTAATTTGGAGTGGCATGCCCCGACCCCCCTCTCTCTGCCCACCGAGATGTGTTTCATTTTCTCTTATCAGCCGCCCAGTCATGTGGGTTTCTGCATGGACGCCTCTGTCTCCCCCACCGCTTGCCGCCGCGCTAATGGAAAACTTCGTTAATGTCATTAATCTACAGACCAAGACATGTACTAAAACACACATCAGGTTGTTTTGCGTGCGGCTTTGTGGGGGAGAGAGCAGGAGAGAAATAAAGAGAGAGAAAAAGAGAGAGAGGGAAGAAAGAGAGTGAAAGAGAGAGAGGGAAGAAAGAGTGGAGAGAAAGAGAGAGAAAGAGAGTGGAGAGAAAGAGAGAGAAAGAGAGAACACCAGGAGCTGTTTACCTGAGGGCTGGCTCTCCACACAGGCAGAGAGAGAGAGAGAGAGTAGTCCAAGATATCTTTGTCTGGCTCCAACATCAGTCACAGTTCAAAAAGTCGCTCCGATCCGAGACATATATCAATGGTGATTATTACATGGTGTCGTTTCACCATTTATTGGTATTTATTGACCCAAATAAGTCACTATAATTACTTCTACTAATAGTACCAAATAATTATTGTTAGTACTAGATTGACTACTCCATATTATATTAAAACAGAATATTAAGAACAGAATTGTAGAAATATTTTGTCTCTTAAAAAAATCAATGTTTGTGCTTACATATGCCCATACAGCACATGGTCTTTCACAAAACAAAAGCACAGCCACACACACACACCACAAATGTAGTGGCAGTTTTTCATAGTTGTCTATCCACAAAGAAGCATTACACTTGAAATTGAAGGTCAAGAAAACAACTTAAAGCGCAAAACATACATTTCACACAAAACAAATCATATGACAGAGGGCGGCGGAAATAGTAAAAAAAAAAGAAAAAAAAAAGAAAAACATGACTCCCTGCTCTTCAAAACAAACAAGCAGGCACATACTGAATCATTTCGCAGTGTCAGACACATACACACATACACACACACAAACCCAGACACAGACACACGCACACAACAGACAAGACCAATGCCTGAGCAGTTGTTGACAGAATACATTCTCTCTCTGCATGATCACTGAAGTATTCCCCTCTCTAATCACGCCTCGCTGGAGAAGGCATTATCTGGACAAACTCTTCCGCACCGCTCCAAACATTGGTGCATCTCTCTCTCTCTCTCTTCCACTCCCTCTCTCTGCGTCTCTCTTTCTGAAGCACATAAAGCCGGGCGAGACTCCTCCTGTCAGCATAAAGCCTGGCTGGAATGCTGTTAACACACGGATTAAAAACCTCGGGCCCTCTCGTCGTCTCCGATGGCACTCCTGACGCCAATTAATGCTGCATTACCCCACTATTATGCTGAGCGCCAGGCCCAAGCTCAGTTGGCCAGCATGTGGCGGCAGCCATTCCCTGTTAAGATGCGACACCCCCCTCGATCCCCCCACAATCCCCCAAAACTCTACCCACTTCTCGGCCCCTCAACCTGGTCATCAGCTTTAACTTTAATCCGGCGACACCTGAAGGTTATAATGGGGGGGATCTTTGTGTTGGGGGTTGGGGAGTTACCATAGCGCTCTTTGGCAAACACTCAGCGATCACAGAGCGAACACACTAAAAAGGGCCAGAGGAGAAGTGTGTGTGTGTGTGTGTGGAGGAGAACGGAGAAAAATCTTTGTGTACATAATACAGACTCATCTATGGTGGAGCCTGGCTACTGAACTCTGATCCTGGCTTGCCAGGGGACACGGGTTCAAGACACTGCCCCTGTTTTAGATGTAAGGGAGGGAGGGATAGCAGGCACCCCTGCCAAACTGGATCCATGTCAGTCCCTAGCACTAGACCTCCTTAACATCCCACCCTTATGGGGCAAGATTTAGGAAGACCAATTGGTAATTCACCCTGGGCTGGTTTTATCAATCCACTTGTTTTCAAAGCCTCCACTTCGTGGAAATTAGATACTAAAAAGAAGTTACTGGAATCCTCAATAAACTATGGAAATACTTGCACCAAACAAATAGCTGATTAGTTTTAACGTGTGTGACCTTGTAAGATATCCATGATGAGCATAATCAAAGTCTACAACGCTATAAAAGAAGTAAAACATTGGCTCGTTGAAGGTAATCTTATACATGAATAACGCTATGGATAGAAACGCCCACACTGTTTATTTGTCAAAAACGAATACAGCGGGAAAGAGTGTAAGTAGTGTAAGTGCGCACTTCAACCTATCAAACTAGTGAATCGGATAATAATGACGTTTGTGACTTCGATGTCCCGGGCTTAAGTAACCGAAGAGAACTCTGGGTCAGTCAGGCAGCTTGGTCCGCTGCACACAGGAACGAAATCCACGGCAAAAGGAGCTTACAAACTCCTCCACGTCGCAGCCCACCCGGGTACGCAGTCAAAACAGCCGAGGTTTCTGAGCGGCCTCCGAACATCTCCTCAGGCCCTAATCTGGCCCTCCCACTCCGAAAGAAGCTGTATGTACAGGAATATCACACAGTCTTTAAGTACCGATGGCATATGAAAGGAAACAGGCGGAAGCGGCTGCCACTTGTGGGTCACTGATCTGCAGTCACCGCCAGAAAGGAATCCAGAGGGCCCAGGGCCTTGAAATAAAAAATGCAGGTGATAAGTCGGCTGGAATTGCAGTGGCAGCCATTGTAGGCCGATCACGGCTGATGTCGAGATCGAGTCAGAGAGAATTTTTAGATGGCCCTTTCAAGCTGGTGCTGACGAAATATAATGTTAAAAAATAACACAAAATAAATATAAATAATTCCATAACTTCTCAAATTAAATGTTTGCTAAAAAGAGCTAATTTGATCAAACTTTTAAAAATAGAAATAATTTGTGGTCTATGAGATTTATAATGTTCAGCATCTGCATTAAATTAACTTGGTTTTAAAAGCTTAGCGCTTTAAAAATGACTATGATGCCTGTATAATTATATGCGAAATTTGAATTGTTTATCAACATTAATGTTGGTATCATTATCTTTTAATTTTGTTATTTTTTCCTTCCAATAACCAACAGAAATAAGCACAATTAATTTGACTCCAAACCCAGATTTTTTTCTGCCAAGTTAATAGTGTTATTTTGTACAGATTAGTTTCTATTGTACACAAATATGAATATGGAGTAAGCCGCATTTTCAAACCATGTCCATGACCACCCAAAAGCTAGGTGAAAATCAGTGCAGGACATGTGGGGATGTGTAGGGAAGCAGGACAATTATCACTCCGAGTCCATCTTATTGTCAAACCAGGTGACTTTTAGTGTGAGCCTCCCCTAATTAACCACTGCGGTCACTGACCACTCTACTCTCTTGAATGGGACAGGTCTGCGGTCACTGACCACTCTACTCTCTTGAATGGGACCGGTCTGCATTGGCTTTTCTGTTAAGTTTTCATTCATAAAAAAGAAAAGCCACAAAGGGCAGAAATCTTAATGAGGAGAGATGGGTAACCAAGAGGCCATTTTCTATTGTGCGTCCCCCTGCTTCGTGAGGCCACATGCCAGCGGGCTTAGCTCAAAACTGACGGCCCGTGTGCTCCGTGGCCCGGCTCTCCCTCGCTCCCTCTTTCTTTCTTTTTCATTTTTCACTTTCCCTGCCTTTTTCCTTTCTGTCTCTCCTCTCTGCCTGTCATCAGAGAGAGTAATTAGAAAGATGTTAATGGACGGGAGCTATTAGGAGTCCAAAGACCAGCTTCAAATGTCAGTTTAATTAGGTGTCACTTTGAAGAGGCCTTGTGTGGCTGTGTCAAACATTCTCTTAAAAAAAAAAAACTCCTTTGGAGGAAAAAAAAAGCATGAAGGGCCTCAACATGGACAAAGACATGGCATCCAAATAAAGCTTGCCTGAGTTTGAGGTCTCTGGTAGGACAGATAATATAACTACCCAACAAAGCTGTTCTCCTCGAAAAAGTTCCACCTCCTCAACCCACCCACCCCCCCCCCCCCCCCCCCTACAAAAGAGGGCCCCCCAAATTAACATTTTTGTCAAAAACCAAAACATAGCTTATGTTTATTCATGCAGATTATAAAATCCCACATTATTTCTTGCTTGGTTAATCCACATCCGGTGGCCGCCTTCACAAAGCCTCTCTAATGTAATCATTAGTTATGCTTCTCTGGTGGCCAAAAGACTGATACTAAAGTCCCACAATCCTGCAAAGGTGTAGGTGAATGGTAAGCGGAGATAAAGAACATCAAATAAATGAAGAAAAAAAAGGCTTGTTCATTCGGGGAGCACGCAAGAAAAAGTCTGTTAATTAAAAATATGAAAATGAACACAGGAACGAAAATCTCTAACATCAGGGTTTTTTTTGCCCATCCCTTAAACCTTTCTGAAGTCTATAAAAATGCAATTCTCTCTGTCTAACTGATTAAGAGGGCTTTTAGTCAGATGAAAACGAACTTGAAAGAAAGCAATAAGCATCTCTCGAGAGAATCAGATTTCCTTTTTTGAAATTTCAGGATTTACAGTTTCATGCGCATCAATCCATTTCACTCAATTAAGATTATGCAGATGTTGTCAATGTGAAAGTATAAAATATTAAATGAGGGCCAATTAATACTTCATTTACCAATAACAATTCACTGATTAAAACGGATCAAGTAAAGAAAAGAAGAAATAAAAAGTCAATACAGTCAGCACAATACACAAAAATACAGTGGCATAATTTGAGCTAGTTTATAAATTGTCAGTAGAAACTGGCAAAACAGACAGATCGGAACTGGACTGCACTATTGCTTGTAAACCATGGCAGGACACAGGGCTTCCGCCTGTTTTAATTCACAGCCCAGAACTACAGTAGCGTGCTGCAAAGGGAGAAGGACAGGCAAAGTTCATGGCACCTGGTAGTAAGAGTACACGCAGATTGAATTGTCTTCTGTTGTTTTGGGGATCTGCGTGGCTTAGCCTACAGAGCTTTGCTTGTTTTATTTATGACTCGCCTGGAGTGAAAGTGACATGTTGTTGCCTTGTTTTGACTGGACACTAATGTCTCTGGTAGATGAGGAATTACTCAAAGGGGCCGTGTGACAGATAACAAATGACCACTGACCTTATCGCTCGGAGAGGTGAGCGGAGGCCTGTTATGATGGCTGTCGTAAGTTATTTTAAAAATGATTTCCTTTATGTCTCGAGGTCACGTTAACATTCCTTGCAAACCAGGAAGGGTAAATTTGATAACTTCTTCAAAATATTATTTTATTCCTTTGCTTTTTAAGCACTGCTGATTTTTAGAGGGGCCTAGGTCCATTTTGATTGTGAACCTGGTCATTGCATATCAACTTTGTCACTAAAAATCCCACTGTCCACCTTTTGCAATCAGATAAAAACAAAACTGTTGACGGACATAATTCATGAATCACTTTTGTCTTAAATTTCCCATCTTGACTCTTGTCTTTGAAGTCAATTCACATGAGTGATAGTTGAATACTGAACAATTCAAAAGACCAGTTCAATGCCATTGTTTCTGCAGCAGACAACCTGAAGACAAATATCACAAAAAAAAAAACTTTTGCTTGAACTTGACAGTACACTCTGCACTTAGAGTAAACTCTGATGCTGACTTTTTTTTATATCACACATCAACAAATAACTAACACTGGACACTAAATCTACTATGCAAGTGCTTTGTAAAAAAGCCTCCAAGCAGGTAAATGAAAACCAACTGACAGCTTCAGAGACACCAACAGTGGAGGAGAGAAACCAAGCCGCAAAAGACAAAATAAAAAAAATAAAAAACCTGTCAGCCCCACAAACACGACAGATGTTTTTTCTCCCTCCAAAGGGAGTCTGCTTTCAGTGGTGCAGTCGTACACATGAGTGAAACTCACAAGCCTTAGGAAAACATCGGGAGATTAAATCATTAAATATAGCACACAATCTTGAGGATTCACTTTTAAGATTGCCGGGCAAGTAAGCAAGACAGGGAATTTTTTTTTTTTAAATTAAATAAAAGTTGCCACAGGCTGAATTACATCTTCAGTAGAGTCTGGGAGGAGATGGGGGGGGGGGCAACTTCATTATGCCCTCAACATTAAAAGATCAGTTGCCATCGATCCGGATTTTGGACAAGTGCCACGCTATTGACAGGAAGACAAAATATGTGCGCGACCATGTTTCAAAAAAGTTCTGCCCACGCACTCAATCACTGGAACAGAAATTGCTTGGTGCCATATAATAATACAAGTCTGACTTTATTTTATTCCCCCGCTGGATCAATGCTAATGTGACGAGGGCTCCTCAAGATGAATGGCCCTCGCTGCCCGTTTAACCCAGCATGGACCGCCTGGACCGGGCACTGCAGGACCGGGCACTGCAAGTCTGCATTTGTGTGTGTGTGTGTGTGTGTGCGCACGTGTGTGTGTGTGTGTGTACATCTCTGGACCCCTTCTGTGTTCTATAAATCACCTTTGAGCTTTGCCTGACAGTCTTTGGCTTAGATTTTGGCTGAGAAAGGCCTGAAAGTGCATTAGAATCGAGCATTAATGCTCACATGCACACATGCAAATGCCTGAGAGCGGCCTTTGTGAAGTATCCAAAAATTGTGGTATCGGCCATTTTTTGTGGATAGATGTAAGATTTTGGATAGATGTGAGATTTTTCTATTATTATTTTAATCATTATTATTATTATTATTATTATTATTATTATTATGCAAGAAATCTGATCACTGAAGATGTAAAAAATTTATTTGAATTACAAGCAGGTAAATTACTGCCAAAATCAAAACCAGATTTTAGATTTCATGCAAATAAATGTTCAAGCTTGTCCATAGGGCCAACTGACTATCACCGACCTACATTCAACAGGAGTTTTTTTCCAAAGGGACATGAGATGTTTTCAGGTGACAAGACAAGACAACACACACACACACACACACACTCACACACATATCTACACTTACCACGATCAAGCACTTGTGAGCAAATATAGGAAGGATATATAAATCAGATCACTCAACAGAAGAATAAATCATTTCCTCTCATCCCCTCAGACTAAACTCCACGACGTCTTTCTCCCTCCCTTCCTCCCTTACTCACTCACTCGCTATCTCCATCTCTCTGACAGTGTGTCTTTCAGGTCATGAGTAAGCCGACACTGTTTTGATGCGCGTTTCCTTCTCGTCTGGGATTGAATAAAGGCTGCGGCCGTTTCGCCATAGACAGGATAAATCCAGTCTGATGGCTTGATACAGCCCTGGGCCTCTTGAGCGACACCCTGACCTAGTAAATCAGCACCAGGATTTCCTCCCAACATTCTAACAGTCTGATATGGAAGCTTTACTGTACTTTAGTCGCAGATAGAAATAACATGATAAGCTGAATGGTGGCGGATACAGAGGGTTAAACTTTTGCGGAACTATTTTCTAAATTATACACACCTGCAAAACACCGCACCTAATTACAAGAACAGTTAAATCAGAGTTCGTTCAAGCTGTTCTCTACAGTCTATGACTGACCAATTGTGTGTGCATGTATATATATTTATATATACACGCAAACACATTAATATTTTTTTCTACTGCTTGCTTAATTTTTTGTTATCTACTGATTGTTAAGTTTTGAACATGGCTTACTGCTACACTAGATTCCCACATTTGTTATTTATCAGTTTGGTACATTACATCGGCACATACATGCTTGTAGTATTTCCACTGTTTTTAAAATCTCTTAAAACCAGACGATCAGATCCTAAACACAGTATGTAATAGTATCAAGTTTTAAAGAAAGGTCTAAAGAACTCTAACCACTTTTCCACAAGCACCCTTACAACAGCAACTTCAAAAGCAAAAGACATAAAATATAATCATAGTAGGACTCATACAATGTTTAAATAACATTTGAAGTCACTTATACTTCATGAATATGACAGAAAAATCAATAAATTATCTGATTTATAGCCTGAAAAGAAGAGAAAGTGAGACTCAAAAGCACTGTTCCAGAACTGACAAATGCGATATTAAAAACTTGCTTCTGAGACAACCAATAATATTACTGTCAAAAATCAGGTTGGAAGTAATTAAGGCAGCGATGAATTATTCAGACTGTCAAGAACTGTTTAGCAGAATCTAACAAGCGATGGCAAATTGCAAATCCGGTTGAGAGATTTCAGTCTTCTGAAGTCTGCACATGTTAAATAATACTCACATGTTAAAAATACTCATCAAGCTTTTTTTTAAAACCCTTAATCAAAACTTACACATCACTTTTTTCTTTGTCTCTTTCCTTTAGCCGACTGGAAATCTGATATTTTCAGTAAAAAGCACAAGACAAACTGACATCAACAAAATGTAACAAAACACAACCAATTGTTCAATGTGTACCAAAAGTTGTAAAGATGTACACATCTCTTTGAAAGGAAACTAGTCACAAAGTTGTAGTTTGTAACAGCAAATTACTCTTAGTCCTATTTTCCGTACCAATTTACCTGGACAACTTCCCTCACACAATTTTTTTTTTTCAGTTTCAGTTGTGTCAAAGGAATCACCGTGAAATGCAAACAACTTTACCTCTACGAAACTTGGCACACCCCTGGCAATGTGTGGATTTAGACAAATCAGCCCTGAACACATATTTTTGGACATCGGACAGAATGGCTATCAGCAGCAGGGGGGCCCAAACCACGGCAGGGAAAGAAAAAAAACACAGAAACAATCTCTCTGTGCGGCTTCAACAGGCCCAGCACCTTCCCTTTCCCCTGACCGTCACCACGGCAGATGGGGACACAGAGCACCATGAAGTGGAAAATAGACCACTTGTGTTTGCGCTGGCAGAAGATGACGGCTCGCAGCTAAACTCAGCTGTCCAACAAGCCACCCCACCGCAAAGCCACCCCATCCCAGCCTGCTCCCCGACACCCCTCTGCACCGCCACCACCACCACCACCACCACCAAGCGAGACAGAGGTGAGGCAGCAGGTACGGGAGGAATAACAGATGGGGTGAATGAAAGAGAGTGAGAGAGTGAAAGAAAAGATTGCATTTTCAAAGCAGCAGGTAAATATCTTCCATTGTTTTTATTTGCTTATTGCTAGCCATTCAAAGTCTTTTCATTATTCAACCATTTTGTTAAGGCTTTGGAAACTGACATTAATTCATATACAACCCCATATACACAATGCAATGTGTGATGAATTCGCTATGAAGTCTGTAAGCTAAAGATCCTGACACATTTATTTCCAAAATACCCCCTAGTAATCACCATGGTACAATGTAAGCAGGACCTCACTTCAAATGACACAGGATTCAGATCCCGAGTTTGACCCCATGCTGCCATCAAGTGTCAGATGAAGGTTTGTGCACACTGCGTCAAGAGGTTCACTGTTCTAAGATTTGCGGGGAAACCACCACCAACATGGTTCTTACTGAGGAGGTCTTAGCCAAAACTGTACAGACTCTCATACATATTTTTAATTACTCATGAGGAGCAACAAGGAAAAACATGATGTTACATTATCTTGTTTCTTTATATCTTAAGTCAATAATATATTTTTCTGTATTTTTGGTAAGAACAAAGTTAATAAAATAAACATTAATCATACAAAATAATGTCAATCGTTCTATGTCTAAAGTTCTGTTGTCAAGACAGAGTAGTTTAAATGACTACAAGATGTGGATGATTTGTCCCATTTTTAATTTCTGAAATGATCTTCAGATGGCTATGCAGCCGTTTTCTAAAAAAAAAATAGGGTGTCGTTTGATTTGAGTTGCAAAACTGACTTACAATACAGGGAATGGAGTCATTGCCGATATGCACCTGGAACGCCTGGTATTACTCTATGTAACATTGTTCACGCCAGTAGGAGCATGACCATTTTCTCATCGGTTTTAGACAAATTGGGTCCCCCCTTAGTGCTAAATGAGTAACCAGTAGGTCAAAAATTGACAAAAATGTGAATTCCTATATTGTGTTTCTCTAAGCTCAAATATCAACAACTTTTGGTCAGAAACACAGGTTTCACCTTTAAGGCATTGAGCAATACGTGATGATAAGTTATGTTAACCTTGGAGATACCTGAACTCACTAGACAAATCTCTTCTATCTTCATGTTGTTGCGCTTTCCCTCACAGGTAAAGATCCTTCCATTGCCCGCAACACTCTTCAGTTATTTTGTGTTTGATCTGATGGTACTGAAACATTTTGAAAGACGCAAATCAAATGAAAGCTTTGTTCTCTGTCGCACACGGAATATATCACTGAATGCTTAGGTCTGGGTGTCTTAGGAAGAAATAGAATGGGTTAATAAGGATTTATTCAACAATATAATATGGCAGGAAGTACATGGGAAACGTATACATATAAATACATAAAAAGTGAGATAAGGATGAGAAAAAAACTGTCTTGCACCCTTTGCTTACCATTCACTTTTTGTAACTTCCAGTATTGGTGATGTAAAAAGAAAGCCGTGTTCCTGTCTGTTCCAGCTGCTCATGCCATTATTCTTTTGAAACTCATCTGACTTGAAGGCGTTCATTTTGACGGACCACAGCATTGGGTTTCCATACCAAAGCTGGATGGAAAAACTAGAAAAGATTAAATATACACCATCTGAGCAATTCACTTGCCAAGTCCATGACAATATTTTCTTACATATCAAATTACAGGCATTGGGGTATATGAAACAAATTATATTAAGCATCATTAGGGATAATTTCCCATTGCAGTCCAAGAACATTAATAAAATAAGTTAGCCCTAAATGTAACAGAACATCAATGGCAGTAAATAGATATTTGACATTTAGTCTATTGAATTAAAATACCACAATATCAATAGTTTATTGCACATTCTATAACTTTTGTTGAAACAGAAGGTAAATTAAATAATTTAATAAAATAATGATCGGTCAGCCCTGTGGGTAGAATTTATTAGTTATAGTCAAGAGTGATGTCAGTAATCCATTGTTTTTTTTTTTGTTGTTGTTGGAAGTTTAAATCAAAGCAACACACAGTGCATTCAAAACACATTTAGACCCCCTTACTTTCACATTTTATTATGTTGCAATACTAACATCTTTAACAACACAAAGCAGTTATTTTCCTTAAAATAACAGCTTCAAACTTATCCTGATGCTACACTGACTTAAAATATGGAAAATTAATTTTCTGACATTGTCAATCAATCTACACTCAATACCCCATAATGGCAAAGCAAAAACGGGATTTTAGAAAAATTTAAAGAAAAAAACCTGTAATCACATTGACGCAAGTATTGAGACCCTTTTCTATGGCACTTGAAATTTAGCTGTGCTTCCCATTTCTATTGGTCATCTTGACAATTCTACAACTTGACTTGAGTCCATCTGTGGTGAAGGTCATAGTTCTGGGACAGGCAACATCGTGGGACAAACGGGTGTGGTGGAGCAGCAGCAGCAGCATCACCAACTGACAATCGGTCGACCCGGGTTTAATTTCCCAACCCACCGTTGCAAGTCTGTGTTACTTTGGACAACAAGGCTTGTTATTACAGAACAACCTGAATAAGTAGTCAGGGAAGAAAGGAGAGAGAGGTGACCAGGAACCCAATAGGTCACTCCGCCTGAGCCGCACACAGAGATGGTGAACTTTCAGAAGGACAACAATCACTGCAAAACTCTCAGGATCTGGGCTTGCAGAGTGACCAAAAGCAAGGCCTCTCCTCAGGGTAAGACACAGAAAAGCCCACTAGCAATTGGTAAAAGATCACCAAAGTACTCGTAGACCGCAAGAAACAAGATTGCCTGGTCTGATAAAACCAAAATTGAACTGTTTGGCCTCAATTCCAAGTGTTGCACGTTTTACTCAAGCCTATGCCTATGGTCATACCTGGAGGAAACCAGGTCACCACCACTCATCATCTTTTCAGTACCGCTGGTAAAGCATGACGTGGGGTGTTTGTTGGCAGTGTCTGTCTTGCGGAACTACTGCTTGTTAAATGTGTGTTTTCACACTGAACATTTCTGCTGCTACGCCAGCACTGCCAGCCCTCAGGAGAAGACTTTCAGTTTTTTCCTTTTTCAGATAAACTTTGTATATAGATATTAGAAATGCCAGAAATGGCAAAAGCTGGAAACACATGCTCTCCAAAATGAGAAAGACATCTTGTGGTGAATTAAGAATATTGAACATCGGTTAGTTTAGAATAATCAGCCCCATCTGCCAACCTCACCTCACTAAAAGTAAAGCCTAGAATAGATGTTGTAGAATTGTCAGACTCACTAGGCCTAGACTGTGAGGTGTATAGATTATGACATGTAGATTGTAGATGAGGGGAGTAGGCTACAACATAGCAAAATGTGGGGGGAAAGGGGTCTAAAATACTGTACTGTATAAGACCACTTTAACTTTGCAAAGACAAGTAGGACTTTGATTATTATCATGGGCAAATAGTCTCTTTTGCTGACAAAAATAAGTGTGTAGGCCTAGTATTACAGAAAATGGCAAAAAACAAGGGAAAAAGTAAAGAAGCACTTTTTGCTACCTTTTCAGCCTTTCAACCAGTTTGGGCAGCATCTTATAGGGCAAAATACAGTAACATTAATTAACCTATACCCAAGTCGTGATAGTCTGTTCATTTTAAAAACCTTGAGTAAAACGCGCAACACATTGAAGCAACACATTAACCTAAAAAATAATCGACTAGGCCTACTAAAGCTAAATTTAGATGCTAGCTAGCTCGTTAGTTGTAGCTGCTCCAACTGCAGCAAGTCATTACTGCCTATGACTGAGGCAAGTTTCTGTTATCGGTTTCAAGGGTTAAAGTTAGCTAACAAAACATGTCTTCTGTACTAAATGTCTTAACTCTTACCATGGAAACCCGAGACACAACATTAATTTGTCTACATAATGTTAAATTAATGTTTAAGAGTTAGCGAAGTTAACCCTAACATGATAAAACTAGAATGCCATTTTTAGAAAATTTACTAATTAAAATGGCAAAATAGTATGGGGTTACATAAGCAATGGTCTTAAACAATACATTATATTTGGCTTTTTCTTACCAAGGTTTGTGTTGATATACCTCCAAAGCAACCTTATTATATGTCGCTCACCTCTGACCTCCATCCACAGGTGTGCCCTGCACAGTCAGCCTCATGGCAAGAATGTCAAGACAGAACAGAGACATCATGGACAACTTGAACTTCTTGGCTTCTGCGACGTCAGCCTGTTCTACAAATTGTCCTATTATCGCCACCTTCTGGATCTATGTGGTACAGTAACTCCAGAGACGGTTGTATTTTAAGGATCTTTGGTAACTCCATTCCAAAAAGAAAAAGAACACTTTCTAAATGCAATCGATTACATTTCTTCCCTGCTTTCCTGTGATAATTATTACCACTCTTACAAAAGGAATCTGAAGTAGGCCTACAATGCAGTAAAACAATTTTGTCCAAAATGTTGCAATTCTGCAGTAAAGTACACTACAATGTAGTGCAATGCAGTTTTACATAAAATAAAAAATATTGTATTTCTGAATATGAACTGCAAAAATATTCTTCAAAACTGCAGTTTTGATACACTTGAAGTAGTGCAGTTATTTTTGTCAGGGCATACCAGGTTCAGTGGCAGTGGCCCAGCCCTTTGTTGTCCTGTCTTTCACAGTAGTTATCAAGTGTATAGGGCACGGTATTATTCACCATTGAATATCTGTTGCTTCTATGGAAGTCTCTTTGGATAACAATTTTGGATTAAAACCTAAGTAAAAATTATATATTACTGTAAATCTTACTTAATACCTTAGAATTGATACCTCAAAGTAGGCACTAGGCCCAGTAAGATAAGGCCTCTTATATTTGCTGTCCAATTCATAAATCCAAAAGACAGTGGCAAGTCTTGTCATTAAAAAATAAAGCGTGATATGGGTCTTTCTGTAATCACACACTTATTTAACACATGCATGCACCACAAATATGCAAGAGTGTACAATTATCTTTACATTCTTTTATACAACTCATTATGCAGCCATAATTCCTGTACATAAGAGTATTCTAAACATTCCATCCATTTTCAAACAAAATCCTTATGTGGAGATCCCCGCTTCCCTTTACTATACATTGCTAAAAGCAAGCAAAGCTTATATTTGCAAATAATATGTTCAAGTTGCAACAAAACAGTCTCTTAAGGGCCTGTGTCCATATAGCGTTTTCTAAGAAGTCTGAGGTAAACTCTGGGCATATAATGATGCCACAAAAAAAAAAGAATTAAAAAATAACAGATCACTGTACACATTTGGTGAATTTCAGATAAACTCATCATAAAATCATAGTGCTTTGTAAATCCAAAATATTTTTTTTACAATACTAAGGAGATAAAAAAAAAATCAGAAGGGTAAACTACATTAAAACGAGGTAATGGCAGGTGAAACATAAAATGACAGAGGAATGGAACCAGTTCAGCTGCCGCATAAACAGAATTCGAATTCAAACTGCACTGCCATAACTTTCCTAGAAAACAAAACAATTTTGTTGAATTGTGCGTCTTTTTACCTAAATTATTTTAATGTACATGTTTCTGTTAACTTGCAATTAGTTCTATTATAAACCAGGTCTATCTTCACCAAGTGACAAAGAGGTTCAGGTCTACTAAATGCAGCTTGAAAAATGAAAAATAAAGGGGGACTTAAGACACAAGGCAAAAAACAAGACACAAGTTGAACAGTGAAACCTATATGCCTATATAACCTATATAATCCACCAATACAAGTGATTGTTAAATACAACATAAGCTATAGAGGATCCTCCACACCTTGTTGGTGGATTGCAGGTGCCATTTCGCAAGAATAACTTAAGAGTAAGAGAAAAGTAAAGTGCAACACTGCTTGCTCCACAGTGCAACCAATTTACTAATAAACTGACGTTTCGGTCTGTCAGAACTTGCTAAACTATTGTCAGTTCATGTCAGGCACCTTTCTTTTCTCTTACTGTTAAATACAACATGAAATTCATTAAATGGGATTTGGCATTTTAAGATGCATTACTGTAGCTTAACACCAATAGAGTCCTTAACTTTTGAAAGTGAAAACTGAGGTATAAGAACCATTGGTATCCACGTAGCTAAATGTTTATAAATACAATTGTGACAGAAATGATGAAAAGTGCAAAGGTTTGCAGTCTTTTGCCAGTGCAAATGAAGTAACACTTCATTCAACTAATCCTATCACAGAGGATGCATTACCCTGTGTTGATAGTGACAGAATATCAAAAATGTTCCTACTATGAAGTACTACATAATCTTACACTATATAAATCGCACCATGCTTATTTATAGGGGGGTCTGTATGGATGACAGAAGGCCAGCTCAAACCAAGTGTTACTTGAAGTGCAATAGGTGTCCACACAGAACATCGTGTTCAATGTATGGATTTGCATCAAACAATAAATAATGAGTTAACTGACTCCGATTTCCACTTCAGACTCCCACTGATATGACTCCCTGTGTTATTGCATCACTTTAAGCAGACAGGGCCAGATGGGGAGTCTTCACAATTAACAGTGGTGGTGTGTGGGTGAGACCTGGAAGATATGGAATAACCTGTGTTATACGTGTTATATACAGAGAAATAATACGTCTTATATTATAATATAGTTGGAAACCTCCTCTATTGTTGTGTCATTAAAGGTGCTCTAAGTGATGCTGGGTAACGTCACTTCTGTTGACTTTCAAACAAAACAGAGAGCTAGCTCGCTACTTCCTCCCCCTCCCTCCCGTGCTGCTCCCGTGAAACTCTCCTAAACGCACATCTCGTGTTTGTTATGTTTTAATGGGCTAGGTTTGCCCAGGTTGTTTTTGTTGCCTTTCTTGGAGCCTGGCTGTCCACAGAGATCGCATTTTTAAAAGTGTATTCAGGACACAGACAGCTAGCAGATGCTTAGGTGATGTTTGCAGTAAGTGACATAAAATGTTTTAGCCTAAAAAACACGTGGCATCACTTAGAGCACCTTTAAGTACTAGATCCATCTTTTTTTGGACTTGCTAATAGGGATTGCTCACACTGTATAAAGCTCTCCCCACTACTGATTAACTGAGTTTATCATATAACATCCTTTTACAATGCATGCTTCAAAGACAATTTCTGTGCCCAAAGTTACAAAAACATTTTGAAGCCATTATATATAGTTAAGTATTTTCAAATCTTAAACTGCCTGGCTCATGCTTGAATTCTGGCAGTGTCTCAGAATAATAAGACCTAACAATAGCAGAACTCATAGAAACAGAGCCAACATCAAAATGTTCACATGTTGAGGAAAAAGAATGAATGTGGTGTATCCCGACATTAGCTCACATACCAGTCCACACAACAGGCGACCATGAGGCCTAAATCTGGAGGTTGATGAAGGGAGCGAAGCCCACCACGTCCTGTAGCAGCACCAGAGCCCGCTGCAGGGGGGGCTCCACGTCGATCTCCACGTCCCTCTTCCGCAGCAGCCCCAGGCTGGACTCGGTGACATTGTGACAGTGATTGACCTTCAGCGACCGCAGCTTGGGGCAGTACTCAGCCACAGTCCTGCAAACGCATAAGCAAAGACAAGTCTCAGAATAGATGTGTGCGCCATTGTAAGACTCCTCACTGTCCTCTAATAGTTTACTCCTGGACTAAACGTTGACACACGACAGATTATTTCTGGAGATATAACACTTAATTTACAACCCAAAACAGAAAAAGTTGGGACATTGTGTAAAATGCAAATAAAAACAGAATGTAATAATAATAATAAGTCTCGTAAACCAATATTTATCAACAAAAAGGACATAGACAATATATCAAATGTTGAAAATGAAAATTTGGACTATTTCATGGAAAATATATGTTAATTTTGAATTTGATGCCAGCAACATGTTTCAAAAAAAGTTGGGACAGGAGCATGTTTACCACTGTGCTGCTTCAACTCTTCAATTAACAAAATATTGTAAATGTTTAGGAACTGAGGAGACCAGTTACTAGAGTTTTGAGAGTGAAATGTTGTCCCATCACTCCCCGTCGTCCCGATATAGGATTTCAGTTGCTCAACAGCATGGGGTATTCTTAGTCATTCCATTATGCACCTAATTTGACAAATCTGGACTGCAGACAGGCCATTTTAGCACCTGGACTCTTCCTCTGTGGATAAATACTATTTAAATATGTGCAGAATTAATTTTGCCACTGTTTTCCTGAAATATTCAAGGTCTTCCCTGGAAAATACATTGCCTGGATGGGAGTATATGTTGCTCAAAACCTGTATACATCATTCAGAATTGATTGTGCTTTGCCAAATGTGCAAGATGACCATGCTGTAGGCACTAATGCTCCTCCACACCATCATAGATGTTGGGTTTTGAACTGAACGCTAAAACAAGTTGGATAGGTTGGATACTTGAATAGGCCCTCTCCTCTTTAGCCCAGATGAGTCCATGATTTTTTTTAAAAATGGCAAATTTTGATTGGTATAAACACAGGGCCTTTTTCCATGTTACCTCAGTCCATTTTAGGCCCAGATAAGATGGTAGTATTTTCTGTATCATGTCTCAATACAATGTTGGCTGTTTTGACTGTTACTGTGCACATAGACAATAGTTATCAGAGGTTTTCCTGAGCCCCAACAATGACAGGTCTGGAAACAGGTCTGTTGTTGATGCAGTGCCATCTGAGGTCCAAAAGACCATGGCCATCCAATTTGTTTTTCAGCTCTTTCCCTTGTTTGCTAAGATTTTGCTGGATTCTCTGAATGTTTTAATAATATTATGTTCTGTAGATGATGAACTCCCCAAATACTTCACAATTGCATCTTAAGAAACATTAAAAATACATTGTTTTATCATTTGTGCACACAGGTTTACACAGAGTAAAGAATACCCCTACATCTTTACTTCTAAGGGACCCTGCCTCTCTGGGATGCTCTTTTTCATATCCAATCATGTTGCCAGTTACCTTAATTAGTTGTGAAATATTCCTCCTTTTGTTTTCTTTATCATTACACAACTTTTCTAGCATATTGTTTTTTGAAACATGTTGCTGGTATCAAATTCGAAATTAACATAATTTTCCATGAAATGGTAAAATTTGTCATTTTCAACATTTGATATGTTGTCTGTGTCCTTTTTGCAACGAGTTTAAGAAAGTTGCAGATTATTACATTCTGTTTTTATTCACATTTTACACAACGTCCCAACTTTTTCTGTTTTGGGGTTGTACAAAAATGCAATTATAAGCTGCAGAAAAATATTCATGGAGAGACATACAGCAAACCTAGTTTTAGATAAGTAGATGTCTGAGCCCTAAGCATGTGGGCAGCTCAAAAAAGACCCAGTCTGAAAAGGGGGCCACAAGCCCACCTGCCTCTGGCTCACCTGATGGCCTCGTTGCGCACGCGCAGACAGCCCGTTAGGTCCAGCTCCTCCAGCTCGCGGCAGCTCTTGGCCACCTCATCGACGGCCTCGTCGGTCACGTTGGCGTTGACGGCCACCGAAAGGGAGCGTAGCACTGGGCAGCGGCGCGCCAAGTAGCAGATGGCCTCGTCCTTCAGCTGCCGGCAGGCGGTCAGGTCCACCGAGCGCAGGCCGCCACCGCAGTGGTCGGCGAGGCTCCGCAGCGACAGGCTGTCCACCCACTCGCAGTGGGCCAGGCTCAGGTGCTGCAGGCGCAGGCAGCTGAGGGACACGGCCACCAGAGAGTGGCGACTCAGGCTCGAGCAGCTGCGCATGTCCACCCGCTGCAGGTGCGGGTTCTGTCCGATGACAGGGAGGAGCTCCTTGTCTGTGATCCAGGTCGAGCAGTTCTGGACGGACAAATTTTGGAGTACTTTGTTGTCACTCAGTATGGAGCAGAAGGCTTCCTTGGAAATGTGAGGCCCAACCTGCAGGAAGAGAGCATTCAGCACTTGGAAAAAAACAGATACGAACCAGCTATAGGAACAGCTAGATTACATAGGAACCTGCTAGATCACATCTATCAACAAAGGTAGAAAACAATTACGTATGTATAAATCAAAAACATTTGCACCAACAAGGAGCAGCTCTCCCAGTTTCATTGAATGCAGACAAAGGCTTTCTATGTAAGGGATAACAGCTGCCAAGGTTTCCTGTTATACAGAACTAATAGACTAGGGAGAGGCAAAGAACTCCCCGACACGCTGCGGAGTCCATTAATTCCGTATAACAGGACACCTTGAAGGCCGTTATCCCGCTTAAGACCCGGTTGCCACTGTAGGCAATAGCCATGCCTATAGCACGCAAAGAAAACAAGCGGTTCTGTTTGAAAGGGGCCGACTTGTTCAGTTTGTTGTACAACTTTCTTTGGCCTTAACAGCGATAGCATGGACAGTTAGCTTGTTCATTCCATTGTTGGAAGCCTCATCCAGGCTCAACCGTCATCCTACTATGCTTGTTATAGTTACCATTCATAAGCATTGATATGGAAAGGTGATTCAACTTTTTTTTTACCAGATCTACTTCATAGGTGTCCCGTTATTCAGAATTAATAGCCACACTGCCAACCAATCAGAAAAAGAGTATTTCTTCTCTCCGGGTGATACTCTATTATAATTGATTTTAAAATCCTTCCATGTTGGGTCCAATAAAATAAATCAGCTATTTCAACCATCAGTTGCACACACTGGATCAAAATATTGGTTTGGGGTATTCAGCTAGGGAACAGGAGAGAATAGGAGGAGATAACAGGACACTATAAGGCACTGTGACTACTATGAAGCAATCACTGTCAGAATGTGTGTCAGCTACCATCCTGCTATAATTAGTTGTAACCCTACAACAGTACACCTATTTAAAGTTTTTACAAGTCTGACTTTGCAGCCAACTGAATACAGAACGTATTTCATTGATTTTGCAACTTGAAATATGTGCAAAGTAGATAAGTAAAACCTGCTAATTTTACCTGGCTGAGGTCAAAGGTTCGGCAGTTTGCAAGATACACCTGAATGAGGGACCGGAACTGCCTGCTGACCCTCTGCAGAGTAGCCAAGTGTCGCAGGGGGAGGTAGCAGAAAATGTGTGTGACTAAGACATCCTCCCATGGCAAATCTAGTAGCTGATATCTGAAAAAGAACACAGTAAGGCTTAAATGGGGTATTCTGTCCACAGCCAGAAGATGGCTCATATGGCCTACTTACAATGCCAACAGAATGCTTTATCACAAAAATATAGCACAAACTCACCACTGAAGTTCATTTTGGGTTTTAGTAAGACATTTATTTGAATATCAATGTAGTTTAGAAAGCAGTTACATTAATTGCATCATCTGTTGGCCTGCTGTAATGAACTAAATAAAAAATACACAGAATGCATCCTGCCTTTGCATGATAAACCAGCAGCCAAAATTAGCAGGCAATGCCTTTCACAAGACAACAGTCAAGATAATCAACATGAAGTGCACAGAAGTACGTATTCCAAGTAAAGGTCTAGATACGCAAAATAATAAGGACTTGACGTTGATAGCCCACAGTAAAGAGCCCGATGATATGTCTCAGCTGACAGTCTCGTGGAGATCATTTTCAACAGGGAACCAATACCACACACTACACACATAGCACTCAAATTAATTTTGTTTTCAAGTCATCTGACAGCCTGGTTCGTCAACTTGCAGATACGAATCACTGCAACTGCGACTCCAAAGTAACATTCAAAATAAGTAAAACAAATGCATAACTTACTTGGAGGTCTTCCCAGCTTCTGAATCCATTACTTTACGATTGAGAGTGGACTGGCTATTAAAATTTGACATAACAAGGGAGCATCCTGCACTGAACCCGCTGCACTCCTTCTGTGTTTTACATGAACTAGCCAAACATGTAACGGATCAATACTGCCACCTGCCGTTTCGGGTGAATTTAGATAATGTTTTGTAACATTTGAGTTAAACATTTGAGTTTTTTTTTTTTACCTTGTTTGGCAGGGGGAAATTGCATTTTAAGGGGGAAAATATAAATCCCAAGTATGAGCAAATACTAATATATGATGTTTTTAGACTATAGGCTCTTTGAATTAAGTCTATGACACCACTTATATTATGGACGCCATAGTAGACCTATCCCAACAATCCCCAACACAGAAGGCTATACTGTTATCCACCCATAAAGGAACTTTTTTGGATGACTTTGGTCATGTATACCTTTCCTTTGAAAAGCACAAGGGTAGATGCATGACCAATAGGATTCACATACCTATGCAAACGCCGAACAAATAATTAGCCTGTCAACTCACCCCTGGACACAGGCACAATGGAACCAGCCATGCAGAACAATTGCTGAGCCAAGAGTAATGGCACATTGAAAGAAGTGAGTCAAACAAGGCAACAGCGGTCCACTACCAAGTAATCATCGTTGATTTACAGCCAATAGGCTCATTTGTGTGATTATGGAAGGGAAATCAATCTATGACTTTGCTATGGAGACCCTGGATGGCAAAACTATATCACTTAACAATTATAGGGGCAAAGTGATCCTTGTTGTTAACCTGGCAACTTTCTGAGGGTCAACCATTGAGGAGGTAATTACAGCTGAATTCAGTTATTAATTTCTGCTTTTTAGTTTATATATTCCTCTGTGATAAAGTAAGCATACATATTTAATTTGGCTCTTGTATTATGTAAATACTTATTTTGAATGTAATGGTTCCTTTCCCAGTACCACAGACTGAATGCACTGATGAATATGTTTGGTGACCTCAAATTCGTTATCCTTGGATTCCCATGCAATCAGTTTGGCCTACAATCCCCGGGTAAGTTTATGTGCTACAGTGTGATATATTAATAGTGTTGGGAAGGTTACTTTTAAAATGTATTCCACTACAGATTACTGAATACACTCCCTAAAATGTATTTTGTAACATATTCCGATAGATTACTCAAAGTGAGTAACGTATTTTGAATACTTTGGAATACATCAGCTTTGTAGGCCTATTATATTTTATTAGCAGTGGATGAAACAGTTATCTGAGGTTATGTGAAACTAGACCATATTGTCAACAACAGCCCACAACCTGTTTTATTTGCTATGAAACACAGTTAACGTTAAACCAACAGAGATGTTTTGTCTGCAAATAGGCTAAATGGCTTCCAAATCCCCCACAGATTTTTTACAGATCATGGGGAGTCACATGCCTTTTTACAGAACACTGTAGAGAACCTATACTGCCCTAAAACATGCTGGATATAGGCCCTATTGACCTACAACACTAATTTTACATTCTACATTCCCTGAGAGGTTTTTTAATTAAGGCTATCAATAAAAACAGAGATGAAAAGAGAAAGAAGCAACCTGAGAGATACATAGGCTATGGTGTGGTTAAAAATATTTGAATTTAAGTATGAAAAGGCATGGCCTGTTATAATGATTTAAAATGTAATCCTTATCAGTGTAACTGTATTCTGAATACTACCCATTACATTTTAACTATTTAAATACAGTTACTCATATTTTGTATTTTAAATACACAATCCAGAATACATTTATTCCGTTACTTCCCAACACGGTAACATAAACAACTATTAAGTTGTGTACACTTGTAAGCCTCACATTGATAACCAACACTGCCAAAATACTGTGAAATTCCTACGAAGTGTCGAAAACATGTTTTGCGGAAAAAGTACAAAATGTATTCTGTACTAAAGGTGAAATTAAAATAAGTTTCTTGTGTTTGTAATGTTTCATTCATATTCATTCTCAGAGGTAAACCATGAGACCCTTAATGTCATCAAGCATGTAAGACCTGGTGGATGCTTTGTCCCAAAGTTCCCCATATTTGGAAAGATTGAAGTTAATGGATTAAATGAAGAGCCTCTTTTCACCTATCTCAAGGTAGGATCGGATTTAGTGTCTTATACGCCATGATAAATAGGCATTCTATTTACAATTGTTTTTATTATATATTAATTACAACATGCAGTATTTATCTGATGAATAAAGCTGACAAGAATTGTTGAAACAACCTGTTTCATCAAGCTGTATGCTTTACACATTACATTATTCTTCTCCCTAGGGAACATTGCCTTATGTCAATCCTGTCATAGGAGACATAAAGAAATTCTACTGGTCTCCTATTAAAGTCAACGACATTAGGTGGAATTTTGAGAAGTTCCTCATCACAGCTAATGGTGTGCCATTCAAAAGGTATGCCTTTTTACACACAATTTCTTTCTTTAAAATGTCACTTAAAATATTAAAGTGTACTTTGAATGCTGTTTTTTGCTCTTAGGTATGAGCTACACAGTCCCATAGAAGAGCTGGAAAAGGACATAGCAGGGTTGCTGTGAATGTTTTTTCCTCATCTCCACCACATTCCACCACCTTAACAGGATATGACTCTCACCAAGGGGGGCAGAGTGATGATCTCTTGGTAAATGCACATCTCTGTTGCACCCAAGCTAGATCTGATGGGTCGGGATTCAGAAGGTTCCAGGCTTCTGTGCATTCATCTAGAGCCCTGTCTCCCATCAGCCCCTCACAGTGACGCAGCCGCATCCAGGACCGGTCCTCAAAGAGGTCTTCTCTAGGCCTCGGCAAGAAAACTATCAGGATGTATTGATTATGACACAATAAATTAACATCTATTCAACTTTATAAATGTATTTACTTATTTTGTGTGGAGGTTGTGGGGTAACATGACCAAATTCAACTTGTAATCATGCACATGGTTCAAGCAAATATGTAACAATGAATGATGACAATATGTCTAAAATGCATGTCTCATAACAACATTTACACTATAGAACCCAACTATTTAATGGATCTAAAATATTAGTTACAAGTAGCACTAAGGAATCCATTATTAAATAAAATATGACATCGGACCCATTTTAGAGGTTTATTACCATATCTGGGAGAGAAAATCGACAGAGTTCATAATACAAATGACAAAATGTGAAGATATACAGAGTAAATAAGCTACTCTTCATACAGAGACAAATATGAAACTGAACTGAACTCAGTCCTAAAATGTTCTTTAAAGTTCTGTTCACTGACTGCACCCAGCTCTCTGCACATGACCATGCAGCCATCCAAAAAGATCGTCAACACTCAATGTTATCAACAACACTGAATATAAAACAGATTTAAATGTTAAACTTTAGAATATTTATCAAATTCTCATCAGCGGGAGAACTGCCTTGAATCTCTCCTGCCTCCCTTGTTAACATGCTTGAAGATCTTAGCCTTCTGGACGTTCTTGGACTTCTGAAAGCCGAAGCCACCTCCGCCACCTCTCTTTTGTAGCTTCATACCCTTACTGCTGTGGACACCCAGGTCCACATAGGGGGGTACTTTGAAGCCAAAGGACAGGGCCACCATTGGTAGGTTGAGCGTATCAACACTGTAGATCTGTTTGAGAGAGTGAGAGTCATACGCCCTGACGTAGGACTTGTAGGCCTCCTGAGCAGATTTGTGGAGGTAGTAGTTCTTCTCAATCAGTTTCTCCAGCTGTGACTGAATGTCAGAGATCTTGGTCCAGGAGAACTCGAACTCGCTCAAGGGAACCTTGGCTTGCTTGAGGAAGCGCAGGAAGCCCAGCTCCTCGGGGCGGAGGATCAGGAGAGCGTGGCCACGGCCGTCGATTCCACGAGCAGTTCTTCCAACGCGGTGGATGTACTCCTTGGGATCATCAGGTGGGTCGTACTGGACAATCCAGTCAACCTCTGGGATGTCCAAGCCTCTGGCGGCCACGTCCGTGCAGAGAAGAATGCCTTTCTCTGCGTTGCAGAATTGGAAAAAGGTGGCTGTACGCTTGGTCTGCTTCTGTTTGCCGTGAATGGCCATGACTGGCAGGTCGATGTAGTTGAGAAGCTCATAGTGAAACTTGACAGACATGCAGGACGAAAAGAACACCATGATTTTCTTATTGCGGTTTTTCTTCAGGAACGTAAAAAGCAGAAGGAATCTTTTCTCAGAGGGACACACCACATAGCCTTGTTCCAGTCCATCCACTGTGGCTGCTTCGTCGTTGTCATCCACACCGACGTAGAGCGGCTCCTTCTTCAGAGAGATGCGGGCCAAATCCTCCACCTTGCGGGTCTGTGTGGCTGAGAACAGCATGGACTGACGTTTCTTTGGCAGCAGCTTGATGATCTGCTTCAGCTCCTCCTCAAATCCTACCTCCAGTATCCTATCTGCTTCGTCAATAATCAGACACTGAAGGTTTTTGTACATGAAAGCAGGTGTGTTTAGCAGGTGGTCCAGCAGTCGGCCAGGAGTGGCCACCACTATGTTGACACCATTTGCGAGCCTCTGAGCTTCTGCGGCTCGGTTACTGCCACCCATAATAAGGCCAAAAGTGTGCACGTGATGAGTCATCAACTCCTTTAACACACCATAAGTCTGCATGGCCAACTCTCGTGTGGGGGACAAAATGATAACGCCAGTACCATTTCTGGGCATAAACTTCAGTTTGTAGATGAGTTCAATGGCAGGGATGAGGAAGGCTAAAGTTTTACCACTACCTGTTTTAGCAGCAGCTAATACGTCTCTTCCTTCGAGCAGAGGTCGGATGCTCTTGTGTTGAATCGCCGTCATGTTTTCGAAGCCCATCTCCTTCACTCCTTTCTGGGTGGCCTCGCTCACTACATCTGCCAGGGATGCAAAAGAGCGGTCCTCGTATGCCCCCGTTAATCCCAACGGGAGCTCCGCCGCAGCTTCACTTTCACCTTTTCCATCTTTTTCTTCTTCAGTTTTACTGTCCGCCTCCTTGTCTGTCTCAACTTCATCGTCTGCTGTCTGCTCGCTATCCTCAAGATCTGCTTGTTCAGACTCCTCACCCTCATGCGAGCAACAGTCATCAACAACTTTCTTCAAATTCTTCTTTTTCTTTTTTTTCGACCCACCAGAATCAATGGAGCCAGCAACTTTCCTCTTCTTTCCTAAAGTTGGGGTAGACTCTTCACTCGTTGGTGTATCGTCCTGTTGTGCGGCCGACTTAGCCTCCGACTCTGTCAATGTTTTAACGGTCACATCAGCCTTAGACTCGTCGTTTGATGCAAGCTCATTTTCAGCCTCTTTAAGTTTCTTAAGCATCCCTCGCTTTTTGTTTATGTCATTCTTTTTCTGTATTTTCTTTCTAAGAATCTTCATCTGTAAGTCTGCCATAATGCCTCAAGCAGCTACCACGAACTATCAGGAAAATGTAGAGAAACACGTGTCCTGAAGGACCCGAAAGGACCCTCAAATGACAACGTCTTAAAAATGTGCCTGATAAAATGTGACCAACTTTTACATTTTTACCGTGCATATAACGTTGGGAAGTTGAATTAGAGGTGCCAGATAATTAATAAGCACTCCCAACACACAGAAAATTACTGTAACTGCACCAAAAATCTGTACAGAAAAGACAAAAGAGAACGTTTACAACATCAAGGGAGGCCCTGTCAATGCACGAGTGGATTTAACAAGTTTGTTTCCTTTCGCTTACCGTACCTTAATTTCCCCCGCATGCGTACAAGCCCGATATGTGTCTGGTCCCAGGTCAACAGTGAACGAAAGATGGCCGCGCTTCGAGCAGGTTGCTGGGCCCGGGCCCTTCAGAAAGCTAAAGGGCAAGGATTTAAACACATGTTTTTTGGTGCAAGAACAGGTGGGTTATTAGTTACACATTGCAATAAAACTGAAATACTGGCCATCAATTATATGGTTATCTCTTTATGATCGCTGGGCAAGCTTGGCAGCTAACCTTCAAAGATAGCTGGCTAGGTTAGCTGGTTAGCCCCAGCAACTTAATCAAACATGTAAACAGACACCAAGCTTTCTCTCAGGATTTGGCAGTTCTGCCCTGACATTGCAAAAAATGAATGCTCTGTACTGTTTTACATATGTATGTTTTTGTTTTAGTAATATTATTGGTTCAGTTTGGTTTGCATGTTAACTATGCTGAGCTAAGTCATTTATCCTAACGTTACCGCATCCATTACTCTAACGTTAACATAGCCTACTGTTTGCTGGTAAAGTCTTAGTCTCGTTCTTGCATTTGTCACGACAGCCGCCGGACTTTCGAAGGATGCGCTCCCTGGCTCATATCCTAAAACTCCCGAGGAGATAGCTGCGGCTGCTAAGAAGTATAATATGACCGTACAAGACTACCAACCTTATCCGGATGAAGGCATGGGGTAAGGATGTGTCGAGTCTGTTGACATTCTCTGAGCGTCAGTTTCAGTAACGTGTATAAAGTTTTAAGATGCATGTATTTTACTGTGTTGTTGTTGCTTAGGTTTGGAGACTATCCAAAGCTGCCAGACAGGTCACAGTCAGAGAGAGACCCCTGGTATTCATGGGACCATCCTGACCTGAGGAGGAACTGGGGAGAGCCGGTAATGGCAAATGACAGAAGATTGGAATATTTGTTTACAGTAGATCCACACCTGAGTGATATTTAGTTCTCCACTTCAAAAAGAGGAATGACCATCACATGTGAATTTCTTATTCTTATTTGATTGCAGATGCACTGGGATTTTGACATGTTCATCAGGAACCGTGTAGACACATCCCCCACTGCCATGGATTGGAGGACAATGTCCGGTACTCTTCTTGGATTTGTGGGGTTCATGTTGTTTATGTTTTACGCCGGCGAAGTGTTCCCATCTTACCAACCTGTGGTAAGATTAACTGAATTGTTCTTCTATAAATTTAAGATGTATATGTGTTAACTACTTTGTTATGGCTGTGATGATGATGGTTGGCTGTAACTCTCCCTTTAAATCTGAACGTTTTGTTTAAAAAATTTCAGTTTTCTTACCTTAACATGTTAAGAAAAAAGGCTAGCAACAAGGTAATAGCCAGAACAACCTATCCTCTGCTTGCTGAATTTGAATGCACCTCGGCCTTCAGGCTAAACGTACCTCTTATCTCGTTTCTTAGTATACTCCTCTGGCTAGCATCAACCACAGCAAACTGCACCATTTTGTACGGTGGCCCGGAAATTCAAAGCACAACAGCAAATCACAAAAAAAAAAAACACAACACATAACAGCAAATCAAAATTCACAGTATCACGATCACAAAAGCACAAGAAATTAAAAAGAAAAATTAAACAGCAAATCAGAAATCACGATGGCAAATCACAAAACAACAGTAAATTTAAAACATTTTGAGATTTGCCATTTCTTTATTTCCTGTTGTGATTTGCTGTTGTGACTTGGTGGAAGCACAGCTGTCCTGTAGTTTGGCTTTACTTCAGTGTATTGTCTATAGCTCAACTCTGGGAGTAAAGTTCCTTTTCTTTTTATCATTTTGATCTTAGTGGAACACATGTTATTTTTTGATGATGTTGTCACAAAGATCTCTTCCTGTTCTCATTGTACACACTCAACATGAGGAAAGGGTGTCTTAAGCTGCTTTCAGACATAGGTGTAAGTCTGCATGTTCTGCGGATGTCAAGCGGTTGGGCCCTATATTTGCACAACATAACCGGACATTTGGAACTCCGAACTTTGCCGACTTTTCCACTACTCCCCTTCTCATATTTCCGACGGACACTGTGTAAATGAGCTCATGTCTGAACGAAGCGAAGAACATGCGAAGATTCTGTTCATATGCGTCTGCGTCGTTTACACATAATGTCCGCATGTTAGCATCATATCTGAATCACCTGAAGGGTCGGACCTCCGTTTGACAAAGATCCGCATATACTGAGGAGGACATGTCTGAAAGCAGCTTTAGTTTGGCCTGTACCATGCAATGAGGTTAAGGTTTCGGAATACTCTCTGCATGGGATGAGAGAATACTTACCACACAGGAAGTGTTTGATTACAATCAAAGTACTATAGCGGTTTTTAAAAACAGGAAGACAGAGAATCTGCTGTTGGACTGCAAAAAGGTTAGATGTATTGACAGGTTTGGCTAGGCAGGTTTACATAAGAAAGGGCTGTGAAAAATGTGGTTGTTCAAGAAAATAAAATTCTAGATAATGGCTTGTTATTTTATCTTGCCCATATACCATTTGCAAATTCTAAAATAGAACTGTCAAATCTAAACACAACAGGATGTCCATGCTACAGAAATTGGCTCCAGCAATTGACAAAATGCTAATGACATGTACGCCAATAATATGGCTAGGACAAATACTTGGATAGTATAAGTAGTATAACAATGGAGGTTTAAATGCATGCACACTCTGTCTGCATGTAAATGTAAATGAGCCCAAGTTGGCAAACCACCACATTTTCCCCTCTTTGATTCAACTTATAAGACAAGAAACATAAATCCTCAGTCAGTGTTCATCTATTTTTAACAATAATATAAATGTGATTGTTTTTTTCTCACCTACAGGCACCTAAGCAGTATCCATACAATAACCTGTACTTGGAGAATGGAGGGAACCCTGAGAAAGAGGCAGAGGAAGTGAAGAATTATAAAATCTAAAATGTTAAAATATGTCTGTTCTGTTCCATGTTTCTGTTATCCTAATAAAGTAATAACTTAAAACAGTTTGCCTTTTTGCATTTCCATTGAAAAAGTCTAACTAAAGCTTTCTTAATAACTATGTGAAATGTATTTGCAGTCAAATAAATACTGTCTGATGCCACATGATGCTGTTCATGCACAAGAACTTTGCTCATAGACTGACTTTACACTTTGCCCAAGATAATTGGGGCCACTGGTGTAAATGTGGCAGATTGCAAAGTATATATCCAATGTATTAATTTATTATTAAGGCTATGGGTCAAATCTGTATTGTAACTTCTGTGGTATATACTTTTGAGTTTTTAACATAATAAATTATTATGATGCTGGTGCAAAGAAGAGGAAGGCTATAAGAAAGGAGATTATTACTAACTTCACATAATTCAACACATATCCCCGGCTTTCCACCAGAATAAAGTACCACATTGAGTCCACATACAGTTGTAATTAGGGTACCATGCCCTAAACTTTTCTATCCATTAACGTTACGGATTGCAGATTTATGGTGAAACTCAAACGGTAACTGTAGCTGCGGCACAGTTGTTTAACAGCCATGTCGAGATAATAAGAGTCTCTTGTTCTCATGAACCTTAGCAGAATTACCAGTGTTACGTGGGCTTGACACTTACTTGCGATAGCTGCGGATGCAGCCCTTATGGCATTACTCTTTCCTGCCACGTCGGTTGCCGTAGTGGACTACACATCCCAAAGATAACGTAAGGAGTGTCTTTTCAACTACCGACACTGATAATCAACAATCGAACTGTAAGTACAGCGTTACTTTTTGCCTGTCAAATTGTGAACATTTGTCGATAAGTGAGTATATATAACACGGCAACGGCATGTTAGGACAGTAAGTGAATTTGTTAATGCAAAATAGGCTACATGCCAATTTCACTCTCAGTAGTTGGGGTTAGCTGGGGACATGTCATGGTTAGCTAGCTAACCTAGCCTGCTAACTGATGACGCCCCATTTAGAATGACGACTGGAAGGCTTCTTAGCTTAACCGCTTGCTAGCTCGCTAACTGCTAACCAGCTCATTCGTGTGTTTATACACTTGTTTTAGGTCAGTGAAGTAATGTTATCTATTCAGTCCAATCAAAAATATTTTGAGTATATAATCTGAAGTATGAACACTGCTTTGGTGGATTTTAAACCCATAATAAAGCACCAGATAATGCTAGCTATTGATGTCGCAAGATATCGAGATACCAGACCAGAGCCCGTCTACGGCTAAAGCAGTGAATGTCAGCTTTACGTTAACGTTAGCCTCTTACGCTGGCTAGTTAACGTCTAGTGTTCGTCAGTTTCTAGCTGCTATGTGGTGCATAATGGCAGATAAATGTTGAGGTTCCTACACAGTGAGTGGACAGTTTGTATATGTTCAGTATTTAGCACTCTCTGGAGCCTGTTGCTTTTATTCATTCTACTTACATCGCCAATGTCAGTGTAAGTTAGTTTAACTTTGCAGCTAGCTTCTACCGAGTTAGCTGGCTAAGTCACCGGAGAAACCCAACATCATCAACATCAGTTACAGTATGCGACTTGTCAGTGATTGAGAGTAACTTGCAATAACCATGATTTCTTGCAATAACCATGATTTAACTTATGACATGTGTTTATTTTACTAGTTGTGAATGAAGTGAATTAATTAAGTGAATAATAACAAGTTCAATCAGTGACATTAGCATCCAAACGTTAGTTGGATTTATTTTTCCTCTTTTGGGTTTGGAGACACAGCAGCTATTCATAAATTAAGCTGCTGAACTAAGATTGCATTTGCCCCATATCTTAACCAAGGATTCTGTTCGAAGCACCAGCCAAGAGTGGACGATGAGGCTGAAGGAGATTCTAAGGACGGCTAACCAGGCATGGAGTCCTGCAGCTCACCATCCTGCTTACTTGGCCTTGGGTAATACTTGTGTACTGAATAGATGCCTGTAAAATGAGATATGTAATGTTAATACGAACTATGAACTGACTCGTAGAGAATGCTAGAGGGATACTAGGATTGTTGATAGGTTGTTGGTTCTTTTTTGTTTCATTCTTAGCCACTGTTGTGTTTATATGAATGCCAGCCTCATCCCATAACTTTGGTTCTCTCAGGCACCTCTGCCCAGCAGCTGGATGCCTCCTTCAACACTACCGCTGCCCTGGAGATTTTCGAGATGGACTTTGCAGATCCATCTGTAGAGATGAAACTCAGAGGAACCCTTGCCACCTCTAACAGGTCAGTGGAAAATTTGATACGACGTGGTAGGCATATTGCTCTGATATGCTGTGTTTTATCATTTTACCTGCATACCCAAGTCAGATGCATGCTTCCCATAGGAAAGCATAAGTACCTGGGTCAGTAATCTCAGGTCAGATAGAAGAACTAAAAAGCTTAAAGACAAACAAAAAAATAATAGTTTGCCACATGTAACACTAAGAAGGTATTTGTACTTTTTTTCTGAGTTCTGTGATTCATCTTGCCTTGGTGAAGATCCCTACATCTTTGTGTGATACTTTGTGATGTGATTCATTTTGCCTGGGTGAAGATCCCTTGGTCACCTTATCAAACATGGTTTGGAATAAGCAGCTGACTCCTCTCCTCAGGTTTCATAGTCTGATCTGGGGCCACTTTGGCCTAGGAATAGATGGCTCTGCAGGAAGGCTTGTGGGAGGAAGTGAAAATGGCACCATCACAGTGTACAGCCCAGAAGTCATTCTAGCCTCAGGAGAAGAGGCCATTGTTGGCCAAGCCACCAAACACACAGGTCCAGTTAAAGCACTAGACTACAACCCTTACCAAGTAAGCACAAACAAATTATTTTTCTTTGGGGGATATTTTACTGCAATGATTGATTTCCCATATATAGATTAAACCAAAGTCCTTTTAGACAAGTCCCTTCACGCGGCTGCCATATTGTAACACTTTTGGGGCACTTATCGTGCATCTATTTTGGCAGAAATGCGCGTGCGCAAGGCTTCACGACACCAACCTAGTTCCAGTGGCGAGATCACAACACATGATTGGCACAATGTATTTACAACACACCACATGATTGGCACAATGTATTCACATTTGCGACTTTTGCGTTTCACAACTTTTTTGCCGCTGAAGGGGCGGGATACGTGTAGACAACTGCCATATTAGCGTTACAAACTAACCCCATACATTTCTGCGAAGGATTTTTTGAGTGCTGTGTCTCCTCATTAGAAACTCTCTGATTAAACTAGCCCTTGACTAAAAGAGAGTAACAATGGAGATTTCCATTGAAAAAACAAAAACCTGTTTGTCTAAAACTAGCCTTAATCCATGTATGGGAAACTAACCCTAGATAAGTGTGTGCCAGTGTCAAATCTGCATTAATGTTTTGATGCCACTATGTTCTTTCTTATCTTATGGTTCAATGTTTTACTGTAGAGTAACCTACTGGCATCTGGGGCAAATGATTCCGAAATATACATTTGGGACTTAAACAATTTCAGCAATCCCATGACACCGGGAACAAAAGCACAGGTAGCTATTCCATCAGCTATATATTTCTTCCATGTTCTGTGTTTTTTTTTTACTCTCACTTTTGAAAACCAAGCAGACCTTTTTTATTGCGTAAAAAAAGATAATGTCTGGAATGGATAAACTCTCCAAAAGTTTGATATATGGATTTATGTTTCTGTGATCTGTTTTTTTGTAGATTAATGAGGTAAGAGAAAAAATGTTCGAAGGAATGGTTTGAAGTGGGATTTAATGTTAATTAACTGTTCACGGTTCTCCTGTGTTGTGTGGGTTTTTGGGAATAGTAGTTAACTTCTCACCGACCACTCTCCTTTCACTAAACCAATCAGGCATGTTCCTCAGAAGAAATGCATTAAATAATGATGATTACCTTATTGAAACTTACGTCTAACTTGTGGATATGCTTTTGCAATTTGAAAGCCCCCAAGTTTGTGGTGATCCACCAGCACATGTTTCAAATTGCATGAGTATTATGCCTTCAATCACAATCAGAAAACAGCCCAACAGAGAAGTTGCATTGTTGGATTTCTTGACGATGATATAAGTGCATCCTAAAATCAGGCATCACATGTTGCTTATCTATGGAAACCATTTATTGACCATTTTGTGTGTGTGTGTGCGCGTTTGCATGTGTGTGTGCGTGTGTGTGTAAGAGAGAGTGGGAAAGATTCATGATCTGAAGAAGTCATGGTTTAACATTTGACACTCACTGTCTGTCAATCATCATCATTTCTCTGCTCAGCCGGCTGAAGATGTCAGCGTTGTGGCGTGGAACAGACAGGTTCAGCACATCCTGGCGTCGGCCAGTCCCAGTGGCAAAGCTGTCGTCTGGGACCTGAGGAAGAACGAGCCCATCATCAAGATAAGCGACCACAGCAACAGGGTTAGTCTGTATATCAGTGACCGTAATCCACAGCAAAGCACTCATATGACTGTCTTAGTTGTCTTAGCTGCCAATGTCAAAGTAGCAGACAGTTGAAATCAATTAGCGTCGTTGATTGGGCATAGATTGCCAATTAGAAGGCATTAACTATCCTCAGTCAGCTTGGAGCAGCTTTGCTCTGCCATGCACTTAACACAGTGAAAATATTTCCAGCAATACCAGGCTGCACCTATGTACTGGTGGATACAGTTAAGCCAGAAATTATTCATACCCATGAATTCATATTCTTCTGTCTTGCCATAAGTACAAGATAAAAGATGATACATTTAGAAAATATTTGTATGAAAAAGGAACTATTTCTGTGTTTTCTTGATCAAAAATAGATTGTTATTAGATCAAAATTTGGTATGCATGTGAATAATTATGGTCCTAACTGTATATTTTATCATTACCCAAGATGCATTGCTCTGGGATGCTGTGGCACCCGGAGGTGGCCACTCAGCTGGTCCTGGCCTCAGAAGATGATCGGCTGCCCGTCATTCAGATGTGGGACCTCCGCTTCGCCACATCTCCTCTCAAAGTCCTGGAGAATCACACAAGGTGGGATACCCATGCAATTGAGGCCAACAAATTTAGATTGCGTTTTACCTATTTTCTTTTTCAGTTGCATTTCAAGAATCTGAAAAGAACATCCTCTTTTTCTCCTTTATATGCATCGAAATGATGTGGCAATGTACAATCAGAAAGATTCATTATTTTGGTTACTATTATGTTATTGGCCACTACTATGGTTTGTTAGCCTGGATGCCAGCCGAACTGAGCCCCGCCCACAACATATGAGGTCAGGAAGTTCGGTCTGGACTTGTTCCGTTGTGGAGCAACTATGCCCGAACCAGAGCTGTTCGGACCAATGGGACAAATGGGCTTTGTACGATGATGGACAGATGCCTCGTCTATCACGTCATTTGAGCACGCTTAGGTTGATTTTGTTTGCACCAAAAACACTGTGGCTAGAATCTAGACAGATGGCTTCTAAGACCCTGTTAACACATAGGAAAAATGCATATTATTTCCATGTGGTTTGGCCTTTCATTTACACGAAAACTGAGGTTTTGTCACTGAAAACTATTATTTCTGAAAACGCCGGCAAGTGTATATGTGGGAAAACCTAGCGCAATAACTTTGCAAAGAATGCTAAGCCATTTGTGGAGAAGAAGGATGGTTTGGGTGCTCTTCCTACAGCTCACGATAAACTATTTCGTTGCTCTGATTGGTCAGCTCTATCCAATTGAGTGCAGAGGCATTTTCCCCACTGTATCGGTTGAAACGCGCCCCATAATCACGTCCCAATGGAGCAGTATCAGACTGAAATTCTGACTAGAATTGAGTATGATGACGTCGGGCTAATTGTTTGTCAAAGGAATTCATGATACAGGTAGATAGGTAGAGAGATAGATAGAGAGATAGAGATAGATATGTACATATGTACGTATCTAAACATGCAGGAGCTTGTGACATACAGAACAAGAAACATTCACAACACTATAAGGATGGAAATACAATGGAGTTCCATTAGATATCAGATTCGAGGCAGGGAGTTGACATGGTGATGCGGTATACATAAGTGGAAGTGATGCAGTGAGATGTCATGGTAAAGTGTGTGCCATGGAGCAGTGCAAAAAGTGGACAGTGCAAACTGCAAAGATAATAGCAAAGATCTTGATCACTCCACTTTAACCCTCTCTTATATGCAATAATAGAATACGGTGTTTGATATGAAATACAAAAAGGTAAATCTCAGTCTGTGGTGACCTATATCTTCTGACTGGGGTTTCTGTACAGGGGAATTCTCTCCATATCGTGGAGCCAAGCTGACCCAGAGCTGCTTCTCAGCAGCGCCAAAGACAACAGGATCCTCTGCTGGAACCCTGCCACTGGAGAGGTCTGCTTTAGAGTACATTTGCACCAACTTAGTTATCTAGATGTACAGTACTCTTTATGTGCTTTATGCAATGAATATAGCAAATTTATAATAGTAATCAGAAATATCTGCAGGCTCTTTAAGAAAAAAATCTAGTCCTAATTTATTACAGTAATCAGATATATCTGCAGGTGCTAAAAAAAAAAAATCAAGGACTTGGCTTCTCTCAAAGGTGTAAAAGGTTAGCAGTGATTCTGTTTGAGGTAGTCTGTCTTGATGTAGTCACTCAACGGAATGTCAGGATTGTCCTCTAATGTGCCCCCCCACCCCCCCTCCCCCCTTGTGCATCCAGGTGATCTATGAGTTGCCCACTACCAACCAGTGGTGCTTTGATGTCCAGTGGTGCCCCAGGAATCCAGCCCTGCTGTCTGCTGCTTCGTTTGACGGGCACATCTGTGTCTACTCTGTGATGGGAGGTAACCTGGAGGCCGTGCAGCATAGCAGTGTGGATAAGGTAACATGCCCCTAGGTGTGGGTTCGCTGCCTGTCTGAATTACATAACACAACAACAACAACAACAACAACAACAACAACACTGATACTGTGATTTTCAAGGCCCTCAAAGTGCATTACATTGAAGTGGGGGGAACCGTGCCTGTCTGTATAAAATCAAGTGGTGGTAAAGATTTTAATTAAATAAAATGGATGGAATATTTTCAATTAAATAGATTGGATTTAACATTGAATATAACATTATCTAAGGTGGACATGATGGGTAGATATTGGGTCATCGTGTTCGCCTCCCAATATTATAACATCCCAGCATGCCTGTTGAGCAGCAATTAAAGTTGGGCAATTTCCTGCCCTTTGGCCCTTACAATCTGTGTGTGAACTCCTCCCTGATAGATGTTGCAATAGAAGGCTCACTTTACGTTATTTTAATCCGCTATTTTAATCCGATCATGCAATTAAAAAAAAAAAAAAGCTGTTAAGATAATGATAGAATTGAATTTAAAATCGAAGATGACATTGTCCGAGTAGCGCATGCAAGGTAGATATTTGATCAGCATGTGAGTTTCCCAGTAGCTGAACACCCTTGCATGCCTACTGAGCTACAGCGAAACCGCTTTATTTACCTCATCCTGCTTTTTGTGGTGTTGCATGCTTTGCCATTCCCGTCTCTGTGTGAACTCTTCACAGATATCAGCATCATTTGATGCCATGGACCCCTTTGGGACTGGCCAGGTCCTTCCTCCCCTGCAGATGCCCCAGTCGCCCACCCAGCAGGCCACCATCATCCCACCCCTCAAGAAGCCCCCCAAGTGGGTCAGACGCCCAGTCGGGGCCCGCTTTGCGGTGAGTCATGTTTCATAGATATGGGGCTCATTTTGTGTCATAAGATGTTTTGTAAAGATTTTTCCATGCATGCTTGTATCTAAATCTAAGTATTTAGATACATGAAATTACCTTATAATAATACAATTAAGTCAGTATATTTTTTCATAAAAACAGTAAGGCACTAAAAACTATGTGTTTATGTTGAGTGACACATGCCTCCTCACCACACCCAAGAAAGGTGTCACTCTTTTGCAGTCTATGCTGCCCTCTTTACTACACGTACTAGGTTGTTCTAAAAGGGCTCCTGTTAATGAACCAAGGCCCTGTTCTTTCGTTCTCTCTCTGCTCCAGTTCGGGGGGAAGCTGGTGACCTTCGAGAGCCCCAAGCCCCCCCAGCAACCTGCCCCCTCGCTCTCCCCGCGGCAGGTGTTTGTGAGCCAGGTCACCACGGAGACGGAGTTCCTCCAGCGGTCGCGGGAGCTGCAGGCGGCTCTCCAGTCCGGCTCTTTCTCCAGCTACTGCCAGGCCAAGATCCAGAACGCCCCGTCCGACTGCGAGCAAGACGTCTGGAAGTTCCTTATGGTGAGCGGAAGGAGGATGGCGTAGGTCTAGAGGGAGGTGGAGAGGTAGAGGGAATCGGAGATGTGTGCTTATAGGATGTATAAGAGGTAATGTCAGGACCTTTTCTTTGTTGCCATGATAAGATCACTATTTGAGAGATTATAGGGACCACGTCTTGTGGTCACAGTGGCTTTAACTCTGAGATTACATTTTGTTTGTTTGGCATTGTAAGAGGACAATAGATTGTTGTTAATGTTGTCTTATACTGACAAAAAGTTTGCAATCCTTCCTCAGGTCAACTTTGAAGATGAAGCTCGTGTGAAGTTCCTGAAGCTGTTAGGTTTCAGCAAAGATGAATTGGACAAAAAGGTATCTCAGACTAGCCTCATTGAAATGTATAGTCTGGAATCTAACCATTCACCTCGCTTAATCCAAGGGGCGGACAGAGAATTATCTTTCAAACTGCCTAGGCATGCAATAGGCTAGCACTACGACCATATCCGTATCCGGTCGGCAAAACGGTAAATACATCCTTCTTCGACAGGAATGACTTAAGTGCATTGTGTTGTTCAACTTTCAAAGAAAAGCACAAGTCCAACTCCTCCAAAGTTGACGCCAACGCCGATTCAAACAACCGCTCTGGGTTCGCCATAGCCACCTTCCTTGTTGTTCACCGTCGCAGGACTGTCATTATCCTGTTAAGCCCGCCTTACCCGCCTAATTACTTAAGACTCTCTAACAAAATAGAGCGCTGTGATTGGATGACGTCCACGGCGTCAGCCAATAGAAATCCCTATGGTTTGATACTAGGCGTACAGGCTAGATTAATTTGCCGCCGCTAGGGTGCGTCTAGATTTATAGGCTAATCTCAGACATTTTTGTACTTTGCCTTTTATGGAATTTTTGTGATTCTAACAATGTGTGAGATACATAGTCTCTGTGTTTAATGTAAACTTCTACCAACTAATGTGTGTGTATGTGTGTGTGTGTCCGTGTCCAGATTTCCACATGTTTGGGGAAGAGCCTTCAGCCCAATGGTCATGGTGTGGATGCTAATGACCTGGCGGAGAAGATGCAGGCCCTATCTGCTGAGGTCACTCTCAAATTTTACAATTTATTACATTATCAATCAATGTATTGTTTATAGAGCAGTATCACCATGCAACACGGTCTCAATACACTTTAGAAATGTAAAACAAAATGAGACTTAACATTTTTTGATCTTTTTCTAAAAGTTTAAAAATGAGCATTTCTTATAATGCCATATCATTCAACATAATGGGGGGGGGGGGGGGTGGTCCTTTTGTGCAGTTTTTGTTTTGTTTTCTTTTTTAGTTTCCATTACGTGAATCTAATGTGTTTGTGTTTATTTCATATCAGAGAGCTAGTGTGTCTCCTGCAGCCGGAAGTCCACGTTCAGTCTCCCCAGCTGATTTCTTCAGTCAGATCCCCAAAGAGAAACCCAGCTTCCAAATCCCAGTCTCTGCAGGTGATTTTACACACACACACACACACACACACACACACACACACACACACACACACACACACAAACACGCACACACAGAGTGCTCCATTTAGTTGGCACTGTGGTCTAAGTATGCACATCACACAGTTGTTTTGAACCATTGTCTCTTGTCTCAGTTTATTTGCTGGTAATATTGTTCTCAGTCACCATTTTGTGAAAACAGTATGTAGTTGAATCATAAATTGGACAGGAACTGGAAATAAAAATGGCGCAAGTAAAACTGCATGACCTCTCAATGCCATTTTGTTTTAGTGTCATGTTCCTGTGTGTGTTCGTGTCTGTGTGTCTGTCTGGTCAGGAACTGGAAATAAAAACAACGCAAATGAAACTGCATGACGTCTGAATGCCTTCTTGTTTTTGTGTGTGTCTGTTTGTCTGCATCTCTGTCTGTATGCATGTCTGTGTGTCTGTGGGATTAACCTCATGTCCCATCTCTTCCCTTTTTTGTACATGTTCCAGACACGGACGGCCTGATCAGCCAGGCCCTGCTGGTGGGGAACTTTGAGGGGGCGGTGGAGCTGTGCCTGAGTGACGGCCGCTACGCCGAGGCCATCCTGCTGTCCATCAGCGGCGGAGAGGAGCTCCTGAAGAAGACGCAGCAGAGATACCTGGACCGCCAGAAGAACAGCGTGTCCATGGTACGACCCACGACTGGATTTAGCCGTTTTAATTTAGTGATAGCTTTAGCTTATTTCATTACAGGGCTGCAAGTAATTGGCTATGTGGATTTGCCTAATGTGATTAGAAGATGATCACCAGGAACAGTTAAATGGGGTAAAAATTCCCAAATAACTGTTCCCTAGTCAATATAAAAAAGGACATTTTTAAAATGTATTTATTTATTTTTAGCCTGAGAAAGTAGGCCATCAGGCAGTTGAGTATATGACTTGCTCGGTGCATACTCCATAGTAAAAGTGTGCTATTTGTGCTATTCTGTTGGTTAGTTCTTTTTTTGCCCACCTTGATTGTAAATTAGCTTGGTTGTTGATTTGCCCGCTGTGTGAAATCTCCTACCTGTAGCACTAGGAATTTAAAGCGTAATTCAGGAGCGATTTCAACAAAGGGTCTATTTCACCATGACAACGAGTCAAACACTCCCTCGAGAGCTTAGACTACATAGACAGAAGGAGTACCAAGTTTGACCGGCTTCAGTGCCTCCAGACTAATTTAAAGGCTAACAGTGGAAGTGCTTAGGGCAGGCTGCTAATGTGTTCTACTCGTTGTCATGGTGAAATAGACCCTTGGTTAAAATCGCTCAGGAATTACACTTTAACATCTCTCCCGTGTATATTTCAAATTATTCATTTTCTCCACTCTGCCTGCATGGCTGTCTGATCAGTAAACACTTTAATGTCACGGCAGCTGATGTGATGAATGTAACTGTCTTCCCCCCTTTTCTAGCTGATCTCATCGGTGGTGACACAAAACTGGCGGGACATCGTGCAGAGCTGTGAGCTGGACAACTGGAAGGAGGCCCTGGCTGCCCTCCTGACCTACGCCCACCCAGAGGAGTTCGCCCCGCTCTGTGGTAAGATACCGGGGTCCATCTCCCAAACCTGGGGATCAGATATGACATGCTGATCATAATGGTGAAGATCAGGATGACGATGATGATGATGACAACTACATTACATTGCATTTGTGTACAATGTAGTGTTTAATGTAGATACTCAAAGTGCTATAGATTGAAGGGAGCACAACCTGACCTCAACTACCAACAAATGAATTCATGTGAAAACATATCCATAATGTGTTTTTTTTTTCTTCTTTGGTACAGTATGTGTATTGTCAGTTTTGTTGACTGGGTTTTCTTCCCAAGGAATTCAAAGACAAAAACTGGTGATCTCCAGATAAGATATTACATTTATATGGCGTTTTTCAAAACACACAACAACATATTACATTTATATAGCACGTTTCAAAACAAACAAAACGTTTTGCAGTGAAGGGGGAACCTCACTAACCACCACCAATGTGTGGCTCCCACCTGGGTGATGCTGGGCAGCTATAAATACTTGAACTTTGGCTCTTGACCCATTTCGGCACTCTGACCCATTTCACCCAGATTGTTGTGTGGGGTGGGTGTTGTCAACACTGTTGTTTTAAGTACACACATTAGTCCTGATATATGACGTATTTGTGCTATTTTTGAACTTTGAGATCTATTTGTAGACATGTACACATTGTGCAAAAAGTCAGCAGTGAACCCTTCAGACCAGAAAGAATTTGTTGGTTTTCTTAAGACCATACAGAAGAGAGAGACTATGTAAACAAAGCATTGGCCTGTCACGGAAACATGGAGAAGCCAGATGTGCTCATATGTAAACTATTCATTGCAGTGACCGATAGATTAATGTTTAGATGATCTAGATTAAAACAAACCATTCTTCTTGATGTTGTATAGTAGCATGGTGATGTTAGAGACAGAACAGCCTGAAAATTTCACTTGAAACTAATTGCAAATCAATGGAAATGGCAATATATTGTACAAGAAAATAGAGTTGTGGCAATTAAGAATATCCAATGAAGAAAGTCCAGTAATCTTTAAAGTAAGACGGCCACATAACTCTGCAAGTCGTGAAAGCATTTGCTGTAAGTGTAACTGTTCTAGACTCTTTACAGCACTAATATGTGTGACTGATGTGTGACAACAGTTATCCCCCTGGGGAACATTTAAAAACTACCTATTGATCTATCTCTCTGTTCTCTTGCGCCAGACACGCTGGGCGCTCGCCTGGAGAACGGAGCCTCAGAGAAGAACCGGCTGCAGGCGTGCCTGTGCTACATCTGCTCGGGGAACATCGAGAAGCTGGTGGAGTGCTGGGCCCAGCAGAGGGACTCGTCCTCCCCTCTGGCACTGGAGGTAGGAGCCGTTCCTCGATCGCCTTGCCTTGCGTACCTTCGGACACAATAATGTTCCCAGCTCAACTGGGGTCTAAAATTAGCACCCGCCGCTTGTGAAATGTGAATCAAAATCTACTTTGGTACATAAAATGTACAAGGTCAGCTGCCCTTGGCTGGATACTGACAGGCCTACTTCAACGCAAACTGTCATCACCGGAACACTTTAGTTGACTGACTACATTTGCAATACTTTACTTTGAATGACCCTTGCTGTCCATCTATGTAAACATTGATAAAAGGTTCAACAAAGTAGCCTGACGAGCCAGATCCACATTAAAATGTAGGGTCTAGGCACTCACCGTTCGCAGTGCTCAGTCCGAGGGGCGGGATAATCAGTTGTCTTTCAAATTCCCTCTGCACGCAATAGGACAGCGGCAGTGCTATGAGTCCCTTGCGTTTCCAACCAGCGGACCTAGTTGGCTAGTTGAAACGTTTGCCAACTTAATAAAAGCTTAACTCATGTCACACTGTTCGCCAGCAGCAACATCCATCTTATTTGTTTTCAAGTAGCAGGGAATTCAAGCCAAACCGTTGCAACTCTGCCATCAATCATTATGTTAAGCCCACCTAACGACTCTATACACGATTTCATTGGCCTGATTAAGTTTCGATTTCTGGAGCTCACAAGCCAACGGAGAGTTGCTAGACTAGCCCTGGCAGCAAATGTAATTTGCTGCCGCTAGGGGCGCGTCTAGATTTCTAGGCTATCAACAAAGGGCAACCGAAGTAAATGCGTGCTAGTTGCGCAGGAGAACATTTTTTGAAAGTAGAGATTTGTGCGTTGCCATGGTTAGTCCTTTTGTCAAGAAATATATATAAAATCTATGATCGCACCATGGAGTTGCTCTCTCATGCACTTCATAAGCAGAAAAAGAACACAGGCTCTTCCACAGTAGGAAGGAGAATGTAGCCTTCCAGGTGTTAGGATAAAACAGAAGCATGTCCTAAGCAATTTGGAGTGGTGTGTCCCTGTGGCAAATTCCTGTGCAGTCCTTTCACAGGCCAGTACCAATAGAAAGCCCACTTCTACAAGTAAAAAAGATAAAAGCAGCAGAGCACATCCTTTTAAAAGCAGTAATTATTCTGTCGCTGTTGGTCCTCTGTCTGAGGGTTTTGGACATAATAACACATTTGAAATATCCACCTGCCTTCATAAGCTCTTAAAAGACAGGCTAATGTAGGACAGTGCAAGACAGTTATTTACATCAGATACTGATTAAGCACCAGCATTATGACTGTACACTGTCTCGAGTTAAAGGCAGTTTGCAAGTATGCAAAACATTGACAGGCATGTGAGGCATTTTTTGTGAGCATGCAAAGCTTTGCACGACACGTTTTCATGGGAAACGGAATAGCTCAGTGTTGGTCTGAATGTCCAGTCACTCCGTGTCCACACTGATGAGGGTTTATTTGCATTCCATCCCGTCCAATTTGGTATCATCCATTTTGATGGCACTGGTTTGCATCCCAAAGGGACTGACTTAATAGATACACATTTTAATCAGTATGTGCTCTCTCTGGATACTGAAATTGTGACCTTGTTGGTGTTAACCCCATACTCAACCAATTGAGCTGCAGTATTGTGTTGATTACTTGTTTGTGTGTTTGTTTGTTTTTCACATGCTTGTAACACTGGTTCTTTCTTTCTTTCTTTCTCTCCCTCTCGCTCTTTGTGTCCCAGGACCTGGTGGAGAAAGTGATGATCCTGCGCAAGTCGATCGAGCGCCTGCGTAACGGCGAGGTGGCCGTGCAGAGCCCCGTCCTGGCCGAGAAGCTGACTCACTACGCCAGCCTGCTGGCCTCGCAGGGCAGCCTGGCCACTGCCATGAGTTACCTGCCTGACAGCTCCAACCAGGTGAGAACCTTGGGCCTCATCCCAGCCTGCAGCTGCGAGGCCAGATCCACAGATATATGTGTCAGAGGGTCTGGTGTGATATACATGGCAATCATTGCATGGCAAGGTTTCCTGAACTGGTATGAAACCATATCTCAACTCATATCCACACCAGTAGTTTGCATTATTATGCTACAAAACAATTTTGTTTACCCTTTTGGTTTTGTATTGTCTTGACAAGGGAACATTTCTGAGCAGATTCCCAAACAAACAAATTTATTTCATTTTTATTCCCAAACAAACTGACCTCCACCAAGGCTATAATCCAGATGCTACGGGACAGGCTGTTCCACGCCCAGGGGATGGGTGCACCGAGTCAGCCGGCGCCCTCCTCTTACCCCAAACCCTCAGCAGGGGGCGCCAGACAAGGTCCTGCTGCGCCTGCTCCTGCCCCGGCCCAAAACGCACACAAGCAGGTAACACAGCCACAGCAAGACCCACTTGCTATCCAGACTTTAAAAAAAAAAAAATAAGTAATATGTATTTAATGTTTATTATTGTATTTTTATTAAGTACTGGTAGTAGCCTTACCAAGACATATTTCAGAATGGACAAATAAAGTCATCTTGAGTCTCTAGTAGCATTAATATTATTAACTTAAAAGTGTTTTGGGGTTTCATGAGGTTCGTTGTGGTCCCTCTTCCGTGTTAGCCACAGAAGGTGCCATTCCAGCCCTCCATGCCCTCACGGATGCCAGACGCTGGTATGCCCCCGATGCCCCACACCTTAACCCCACAGGCTCCGGACCCAATGGCCCAACCACCCACCTCTCACATGGGCCCCCCGGGCATGGCCCGTCCTGGCCCCAGGCCCATGTACCCTCAACAAGTAAACCCTGCACCAGGTACACACCAGATACCCCTGAGACAGTAGAACTGGTAGTCTGATTTGTTATTTAGTAAAAAACCCATATTGATTGATCCTCCTTTGTACTTTTGTTTTTGCTCTACTTTCTTTTAACCCTCTCTCTCTTGTCTATATTCCTTCCCCATTCCTCATATTGTATTTCAGGGTTCCCTCCTTCTCAGCCATTCCATCCTCAGAACGTACCCATGAGCGCCCCGCCAGCCTTCATGCCCGCCCCTCTGATGCCCCTTTCGTCCTCCGCGGGCAGCGTGCCCATGATGGCCAATCCCATGGGGCCGCCGCCACCCGCCGGCTTCATCCCCACCTCGTCGTCGGTCCCCTCCACGCCCCCCACCATGCCACCCAACGTCCTACCAGGGGCGCCCATGCCTATGTTCCCAGGAGGCCCACACAGCCAAGGTGCGGGACCTCCCCCAATGCCCGGTGGCTCCTACCCCCCAGTGGGGTCGGGCTACCCTCAGGGTGGACCTGGGGCGCCAGCGTCCAGGCCGGTTAGTGCTCCAACAGTTGCACCCCCTCCGACAGGTAATGACTTCACAGGGCCCTTTAGTATTTCAACCAAACGCACTTCATGATTAAAGTATTTAATATTTGTTGCTGCCAATTTTCAAAGTGTTGTAATCTAGATCTAGTAAGGTTAAAGGTCTCCCTTTGTAAAAACACTTCTTACGTTTTTGTAGAAATTACTTCAGTAACTTCAAGAAAACAGAAAACCTATTTATAAAATGAAAGAGATCAATATTTACAGACTATTTACAACATTTATTTGTCATGAGACACTCAGGGTAAAGGGGCACCTTTAACGTTACTGTGGTGTTATCTGTTGGTGTTGGTTCATCTTCTGCCACTGCAGTGCTGACTACAGGACTTTTGAAGCTGTTGCCCGCTCTCTGACTTTCAGGTTATTTTCCGTGGCTGAGTCCCCAGTGTGAGGATGAAGGTGACAGACTGACAGTCAGGCAGGAGGCAGTGTGGACTAAGCTTTAGGGTGTATTGCAGTGTGTGTGTGTGTGTGTGTGTGTGTGTGTGTGTGAGACAGAGTATTCCCACAAGTAAACTGGGCACAACAAAAGCAAGCAAGCAAACAAATAAACAAATATGAGCAGAAGCTTGAGGCTAATCCTTTGCAGCATTGCTTGGCCAGTGAGTGGTGTGAGCGTGCTTGTGAAGCATGTTAGTGATGCCTGGCGTGTTTTTTTTGGCTCTGCTCTCTGACATGGCATCACGTCACAGTGGCCTGAGTTTTTTTTCCTGTGTTGTGCTGCATCACCAGAAAGCCAAAGTTAAGTTGTTAACTCTATGTGCCAGAAAGAAGAGGCTTAGATGAGGGATTCAGATAGCTGAAATCTTCAGGGGGGGGGGGCACAGACAAATAATACTGTACAATGGTGTCTAATGTTTTTTTTCTACGCTTTTTTGACGCTGTCCAGCACAAGAGGGCTGGAACGACCCTCCAGCGGTGAGGGGTGGTCCCAGGAAGAAGAAGGTACCAGAAAAGTTACATTTGGTTGTTTAGTAAACCACTGTTGAATCCTTGGTTGATTACAGAACTTCACTGCCACGCAGTTGTCAAAGCTCTGTGTTGCCGTTTACTGTAATTTTACTTGTCGGGTAGCGATTCTAAACCATCAACTGGACGCAATAATTCTGAACTGAAAAGCACTCAAGAAGTGACTGTGATTTTTGCAGGTTCCTGAAAATTACACTCCCCCGGCTCCCATCACGGCTCCCGTCATGGGCTACCCAGTGGAGGCCCCCCTGACCCAGGACCACATGCAGGTCCCTCCAGGGGCTCCACAAGAGCCCACCGTGCAGGTAAGGACTCACCGACTGATATTGTGCAGACACTTTTATCCAAAGCAAAAGCACATACTCGCAACGGTCACAGGTCAACTGATTGTCAGCCAGTGACGTTACTATTTGCTCGACCGCGCCCGCATGTAGGGAGCAAGGATCCCATCTGCCCTCCTGCAGTAAACTGTTGCGTTTTTTTGTGACTCAAGATTAATCCTTTGTCCGATGAGAATTTTGTCAGACTTTTGTTGGAGTTCAAATTGTCCCGATACAGGGACAGTTAACTACCAAGTGGTTTAATTTGAATTTTATTAAATGCAATTCAGTTCACAGTTCACCAGAGCATTTACCTGCCATTACATTTCTCCGGTCTTGTCACAAGGACAGGGATTTATTTGCATGTGCACATTGAAAGCTGTCGGGTCAGAGGTGCCTGCTGAACCACTCATGACCTTGTTTAAATTTCCACAAAGACAACGATGTGTGACATTGCTAAACCTGTCAAGTTAGTTTCCACAAAAGCAGAACAAGGCATCGTTTCACCGTAGAACTGATCTGACGTAGAGATGGATGAAAAACTGTGTGTGTGTGTGTTATCTGTGTTTGTGCACTGCATGATGTTTATGTGTGTCCAGGTGTGTGTGTGAGTTATCTGTGTTCGTTCCCTGCATGACTGTGTGTGTGTGTGTGTGTGTGTGTGTGTGTTCTCAGCTCTTGCAGCAGCTCCCCTCTGAGCGTGTGGAGCAGAAAGAGATCCCTGCTGAGCACATGATCCTCAAGAACACCTTCGACAGCCTGGTACAGAGATGCCAGCTGGCTGCAGGAGACCCGGTAATGATGCCCTCTGTGCGCACACACACACACACACACACACTCACTTTCACGTTCTCTCTCACCCACACCCACATGCACTTTCACACATAGACACTCTTACACACACCTACACACACACACGCATACAAACGCACACACTTTCACACAGAAACACACACACACACACACAGACACACAGACACAGACACAGACACACACACACACACACACAGACACACACACACAGACACACACACACAGACACACACACACAGACACACACACACAGACACACACACACAGACACACACACACAGACACACACACAGACACACACACAGACACAGATAGACTCTCCTTCTTACCAGCAACTCACTGAGTAACTGGCACTAAGTCACACATAGCGCATATGTTGTCACATTGGTACACTCTGTTATTCACACTGCATAGAGATGTGTGAATGCTTAAACACATGTACACACACCATGTCATGTCGGGCTGGGTGTGAAACACACACGGACTTACACATGCACAGGACCTGCTCACGTGTTCATACTGCGATGACACGCACACACACACACACACACACACACACACACACACACGAACACAGAGATCATGCCAGTCAAGCTAGAGGTTGAAGCACACACTGACTTGCACATGAGTGTACTTGCACATGGTGAGTGTCTCTCGCGCAAAATGACCCATTCACGTGTTCATACTGTACTGCACTACCATCACACACACACACACACACACACACACACACACAGAGACACAGATACAGATCACGCCAGCATGGGTAGTTTGAAATGCCAGTGATTCTATCACAGACCTTATGTAGAACATTCTGTTTTAACATTCCAACATTCCAACTTTTTGTTTCCTGCAGCAAACAAAGAGAAAACTTGATGATGCGGCAAAGAGGCTAGGCCACCTCTACGACAAGCTGAGGGACCAGGCTGTAAGTCCTCACCGATTTCATTAATCTTCAAGTCACCAGTAGCAGAGTTTGGCATCTGCTCCTAACAGTGAATTTTGTGGGCACTATAAATATCTTTCATCACTACCACACCACCCTTCGTCACCTTACCTCACCCTTTTCCTCCTCCTCCTCCTCAGCTGTCTCCCAGCATCCTCGGCGGCCTGCACGAGATCAGCCGCAGCGTGACTGCCCGGAACTACCAGCACGGCCTGGAGGTGCACACGCAGATCGTCAGCAGCAGCAACTTCAGCGAGATCTCCGCATTCATGCCCATCCTCAAAGTGGTAATGACCATTGCCAACAAACTGGGCGTTTGAACACCCACACGACCCCTGCTCCTACCCACAATCCCTCTCTCTACCCAGAAATGGTGATTGGGGGTGGATGGGTGGGCTCTACCACCACCAATGACTCCAGTGTTAAAACTCCTATAAATATGATATTTATTTCTTACCGGTTTGTCTCCTAACAAGAGAGAGAAAGAAAACAACTGTACCAACATTGCAGGTTTTTTTTTTCTGTTGTGCAGCAGTGATTCATTACTTCTGTTTTCCCTTTTTTTATGCATTTTTTTTTTAACTCCAGTGCTGTGAGCTTTTGTTCTCAGAATAGAGTTGGCAATGGTGCTGTTGCCATCATCTTTAGTTAGAAGGGATTTCTAGATAGGTATTTGTTTTTCCTCCAGTTGCTTTTAACATGACAGTGTTTCCAAAGGTGTACGCTTGACCCAATGACGATTCAGCTGATGTTCTACAGTAACCTCAAAATTAAAGGCAAAATATATTAATTTAGTGAGCTTACAACATCAAAAGCATATATGTATTTTTTTTTAAAATAAAAGTCACTTCACTGGGATTTATTATGGTAGTATAAGCACATAGCAACGCCAATTAGATTTTTTTTTTCAGCACTGATCATCTTCAGCCTCTTACACAGTAAACAGTTAGGTAATTATATGGGTAAAAAAACATTGTGCCATCATTTACTTACACGGTTATTTCTGATTATAACAGCACTTCACTGTACCAGAGAATGTAGTTAGAGTCAGTCTGTTTACCTTAAATGTTGGGCTTGGTCATCTAAGTCAGTAGTTCAGAGTGTGTCATTTGCCTGAATGAATTGGTCTTAAGGAATCACATGGAGTAGTAAGGCAGAAGTCAGCTTCCTACTGACTGACACCTGTGTTTTTGAGCACTCCTACTAACTGTCCAATCTTTGACAGTCAAAAGGTGTGTGTGTGTGTGTGTGTGTGTGTGTGTGTGTGTGTGTGTGTGTGTGTGTGTGTGTGTGTGTGTGTGTGTGTGTGTGTGTGTGTGTGTGTGTGTGTGTGTGTGTGTGTGTGTGTGTGTGTGTGTGTGTGTGTGTGTGTGTGTGTGTGTGTGTGTGTGTGTGTGTGTGTGTGTGTGTGTGTTTTCGTGCGTGTTTTCGTATGTGTGTGTATGTTTTCCTGTTCCTGTGCAGCTTGGAGTTTGTCATTTGGTTGCTTGGCTTTCCTACACCAACCATATCACATGACGAGTTATGATCTTGTCTGCTGCACTGCATTTTGAGCAAGATTGCTACATGGTCTTGTAGTTCTCGTGTCCCAGCCTGCGGCTGTTTCTGGGTCAAATGTGGCCCTGATGTGGAGGTTTCAGGATCTCTGTTTGACCCAGGGTCAGTGGTTGAATAGGATGCTTACTAACTTTACTGAGAGGGTTATGTCTACACCTATGCCTGACAATTTAAACATGGATATGAGTATGAACGAATTGAGTCATTGTGGTGTTTCTTTTTCATACATGTTTTAGTATTTAAATTACTTTGGGATATGGATTATTCAGTCTCATACAGGAGAACCCCCCCCCCCCCCTTATGCTCTTGATATACAATGATGGGTGATGAGGGTGATATTTGAAAAATTTGATTACCAACCATGAATATACATGAATAACATACCACGAATGTTGTGGAACTGTTAAAAATGTACAAGTTATGGGGGGGGGGGGGGGAAGATTGAGAAAAAACAACACCCTTTAGGAAGATGTCATGCTGGATATGCAATGTGTACAAATGCTGTAAAAAAAAAAAAGAAAGAAAGAAAAACTGCCTGATCAGCCTGTTTGGGTCTATGTGAGGGTACATAGAACCGAAAAGGCCGATCAGTATAGTGTATTTTTTCTCCTGTCAATGTGCGGTGTCAAAAAAGTGATATGAACACAAATGCCTCAGAGCTGTGAGGAAGGCTGACAAAGTGCCTCTGTGCTTCATTCATTTTTCTCTCACACACAACTAACCTGTATTTATACTGTCCTGTACTGCAAATGGTGTCATTCATCCTGTATTCTCATTTTCTTATAAAACATGCTAATTGGATGTTGGGTGTGTGAGAGAGATTAATTGTGCCTTGTTTATGTTGTAAATACTAAATAGCTGAAGTTGGTCAACAAAAGTTGAGACATTTTTATCTTAGTCTTCCGTGAAGAAAGAAAGTAATTTCTAGAACCTCCAGGCCTCGTTGCATTGGGCCACATGAAGTTCCCTTCTAAACCTCCTAGATTGTAGATTGGTAGATTTTGGCGGTCAGGTGGCAAATGTGCTATCCTTTACAGCATTTGTTTTGCCGTCAAAGTTTGAAGTTTAGACCTACTGCCTAGCCCTGGCAGCAAATGTAATTTGCTGCCGCTAGGGGCGCGTCTAGATTTCTAGGCTACCTACTGCCCCTATTTCAGACAAATAGGCATAGACCAGTGTTTCCCAAACTTTTTTTCTGGCGACCCACTTTTTAAAAATGACAGACCATCGCGACCCATTTCACTTTAAATCTACCCTGCAACCACCAACATTGTTTTAGGCCACAGGTTTTCCAACTTTTCTATGCCTCCCCCAACCATACATTGCTATAGGATCTAGATAGATAGATCCTGCTTTGAACACGGTAGTGTTGCATTTTGAGCACCATCAGCGTGAAAAGTTGGAAATGACTACTGAAAAGATACGTTTTAATGCGCATCCGAGAGTTTGGGGAAATTCTCGCATGTTGCGCATTCGTCAGCATAGCTGTTTCTGTATTTCTAAAAAAATGTTACGTTGCGTTGCAGACAAATGGGTCCATAACACTGTGGACGTCAATTCCGATGTAAACAGCAAATAACTCAAGTCGTTATATTGTATTGTTGTATTATATTATATAGTCGTTATATCAGAACAAGAGGCTTTTGGGCAATAGCCGGAAGAATGCGCCTTTACTTTGGAGTTCGCGAGGTAGAAAACGAGAGAAATAGTGTTTAAAATGTCTATTTAAATTGTAGCCTAATATAATGCACTGTTGTGCATTTTAAATCAGAAATAAGAATGTGAGGAGGTTGCTATTAACTTTAAAGATTGCATCTACAATCGAAACTATCTACATGCAAATTGAATATCCTTATCCGTTCTATGGATGTCTGCTTTAGTTGACAGCACGGTCACTAGATTTTAATCGGTAAAGTTGAGGAGCTGGTATCTGTTAATGTTCGTGCAAATAGGCGGATTCATGTTCCTTGCAGTTTGCAACTGCGAGATACAGGTCATGGCAGGCGCCCCACAAAACGGTTTCATTTTGAGAGGTAGATATCCATGCTCTGGCTCCCCCTCTGCGATGCGTTCGTCCCCCAGTTTCATGCGCCAGTTTCATGAGCTTTTATGACAAAACCGTAACTGTGGTAGTTAACAAACTACATCCTAATAGAAAACTGTTAACTTACCATTTGTCATTTGATACCAGGAATCAGTTAGACCTATAACACAACATAAATTGTGCTGGGCTGGCGACCCAAATAAATTCTCCTGCGACCCACCCGTGGGTCGCGACCCAGACTTTGGGAAACACTGGCATAGACTAAAAGCAACAGGCAAACAGAACAGCAAATTCCCAGGAGACACGACATATAAAGGTAATACCAGGTAGGCTAAACTCTAAAGGCCACCCGTGAATGCCATTTGTAATGTTATAATGCATGATCACGTTTCATGTTCCACACCACATCCATGCCTGGCACGTTTGCGGCATCGGACCATGATGAGGCGATGTGAATATAGCCTATTATCGGTAGTTCAGGTAGTCACACCTCCACGATGATCTCGGTTCATTGAGAAGATGATGAACCACGAAGAATCATGTCTTGAGTCTCTGTCTAAATTTAAGGCGTACTTTAGGATTGGCCCGCTGGAGTCAGACAAGTTACCCGAGGAGAGTCTGATTGGTTAAATGTGATCAGACGGTGTATCCAAATGAACTGGCTGTGCGCAACTTCTGATTATAATGAACTTGAGTAACCCGTTGACGCTGACGTAATATTTCGTTCAGTTTGGGATGCTGAAATTTCGATGAACTCACGCACGCGCGTACCCCACGCCACCCTCGTCAACCACTGACCGAAAGTAGCCTAACAGGAATTAGTAGCCTCAAAAGTAAGTAGCCTAGTGCGCGATGAAGATGGTGTGGTCCAGAGACTAGGCTGTAGGCTGATAGTCTCCCAAATAACATGTAGTCGAGGCTTTTCGTTGTGCCTAATTCATTTCACTGTTTAATCTATTTAAAATAGCTCAGGTGAGACACGGTTATTAATTTGAACTTGCCAAATTTGATTCAGGTTAACCAGGTTCACGTTTAGCCTGACTGAAAGTGAGTGGAGCCTAATCCAAAAAAGGTTGCGGCTTCAGAGCAGCATTTCTGCCGTAACAAGGTCCATGGATGGAACGTTTTGTATGCTTGGCCGAGTGTAGCCTACACTATTCATGATTTACAATTTAAAGCCAAATAGTTCTCGATCCCATAATGTGGTCACGTTGGATGCATGGGATACATAGTGCGTAAATTGATCACTCCGCAGTTAAACTTTAAAGGGAAACTTAGCAACTCTAGCCTTTTTTCTTCGCTGATTTTCACTTTTGTCGTCTCAGACTATTATAGGCCTACATTCATTTTTAAGATACATTTTTCTCATTGCTCTCAAAGATACTTGAGCTGCATTACACATTTTGTCTGTTTCAACTGTTGGCTGGGCCATCTCTTGCAGGCCGGATATAGATTCCAACAATGAAAATGCTGACTCAGACATCCCGCAGTTGAGTTCGGCTTTTGTGGGTGAGATGCAGGACCGGTCAACAATGCGGAACAGAGAGGGCACGGCGATTTATTTAAGAGGTAATATAATAGCTTGTGTTATGGCATAGTGGGTAGCCTAGTCTACAGCTGAACGAGAGTGTGTGATCTAGTGTAGCCTAATAGGCTTGGCTGATAAGCCACTGAAAAACGTCACTTCATTTTCTTGTTAATTGAAATTTGCTTAATTATATCATAACTATGCAATTTCCTTAAATCAGACTTTATTTATTCACTATGAGTAGGGTAGTGATGATGGCTGTAATGCACATTGTGTGAAAAGTGATAAGAAATAGTAGGCCTATGATGTCACCACGATTGAATATGAACCTCGTTTAAAAAAGGTGAGGATTTTTTGTTGTTGTTTCAAATATGAGGGTGTCCCAGGGTTCAACCCTCAATATCATAAAATAGAATGGCACACGAAAATGGGAAAACAGTATTATTAGAGATTACTGCTAAAAAGAAGACATTTAAACATATGTGTATATCATATGAATCTGTAATGGCAGCAGCTGATTATGTTGTCCATTTAACTTTACTTCAACAGTGGTCATTTCAGTTTTTTTAGCTGTATAGATTTCTTTTCTTTCTCTCAGTGGTACAGAAAAAAATATCTCAATGTAATGCAAATATAAGATTTATGTGAAACTGATACCTGATGAAAACTTTTTAGCTTGTATATAGGGACACTTTTACTTAGGCTACTTTGCTAATAATTCTGGGACTCATTATAGGTGGCCTAGTCCTAAATTTAACTTGACGAAACTTGCAGAATCCCAGATCATGCATCTGAGAAACATACTCCTCTTATAACTGGAATACTACCAAATGTCTTTTACTGTACCTGTGGATGTGACAATCTTATTTCACAGTAATTAATACAAGTCTGAGTTTTCACATTCACAACAGATGAATAATTCATTATGGAGAACACAGTCTACCCTTCAATACTCCTGCTCCGGGTATGTATGTGTGCTCCTAAGCTCACTGCTCCAAGTGTGTGTGTGTGTGTGTGTGAACACTACCCCCGTATGGGTAAAATGTAGAGGACACATTTCTTTCAGTTCCTACAGGACAATAAAGTATAACTTAACTTAATCAGTTGTCCGCACTCAGAGGGGACACTTGTTCCACACAACTGGCTTCTGGGTGGACTATTGGTGAACACAGACGTGCTAATGAATTACACGCAACCCTGCAAGCATGTGGTGCTTATTATGGCCCAAAAAAGAAAGTCCATTGTAACCTCTTGAGATCCCATAAGATAGTGGAAGCTGTTCAGTTTCAGCTGACTTGTTGTTGACATTTAAACCCAGAATAACTTCCTGTCGGATATGAATACATCATTGTAAAATACCAAGAAAAAACAGACATCCTCCTCTTCTCCAACACATTTGTTACAGTGACGTGCTGTGGGAATTAATCAAATATGTATGGCTATTGATGGAGTGCCGAGGCAAACATGGCCTGACCATGTGACTATTGCCTGAGGAAGTAGGTCAGGCTTTGATTTGATCCATTCTTTCTCACTTGAGAGCAAAGGCTTAACCACCTGGAAAGAGGGTGATGAGGTTAGAACTACAGAGACCTATGCACTTGGAGAGAGTGAGAGCAAAAGGGAGAGAGGGCAAGCACACATGCTGCCACAGTAATGAAAAAGCAGAAGAGAGATCTAAAGTGAGCCTTAATATCCTGAAACTCCACTGCTTGAAGGCATGAAAAAGCAGCATTTTGAAAGGGGAAAAAATCTATGCTGGGAGGAAAATGGCTCATCGTCCCTTTCCGTTTAAGAAAAAAAAGTGGTAGCCCCTGGTTTTGAAGTTGTATTAAATATGTTCTTTATATTTTATATATAAATATATATGTAATAATTATATTTCGGTCTTCACGTGAAAGGATTACACACGTATATACAATTGCCTTTTTATTGGATTTTGAAGAGAAATATTACTGTGGCATGACACAGGAACAAAACAGTTATCTTTCCCACTTTGTAGAAAATCTGCACTATTTACAGTAACATACAACATTCCTTGCAAAATGTGCCAAATGATCTTAAGGCATTTAGAATTCAAGAATACTGGACAATAATTGCACTGCAAAAGTTAGAGAAACAGTAATCAATTTAATTACACATTTGAATTCAAACTTTTTTTTAAATATGTCTTCATTTGGACTTTTCTTCAGTACACAAGTACTGGTAAAGAGGGAAGATTCTAGCCTTATATTCTCCCAAAGCATGGCTAAATTGGACTGAATTAAGGGAACTTCAAAATGGACACATGGAGGGGCTGGCATTTTTTGGCTCTCTGCATATGAACCCATCACTTTTTTACAAAAGCAGAGTACAATCAGCTTCCCAGTTTCTAGTTCTCTTCGCAAACTCCTAGCACACAGATTGTGTTGAAGGCCGGCAGCTCTAACAGGGCATACAGAATTACATGTGTCAATAATAGCCAATACAATAATCACCAAGGGGCCGCAGGTTCACGCGAAGGGTTGCCTTTTGTCTCTGCATCTCCTCAACATGAATTAGAGGTGACCAGGGAATGGATGCAGGGCATAAGGCAGTGGGCAGATTCCTGACTCAGTTAATTCATATAGAACATCTACAAACAGCACAAAGGTTCATCCGTACCAATGTCTCATTTGCTAATTAACCTTCTCTTTTGTCTTATCATAGTTACAAGAAACAAATGCAAACATTGCAAATACAGAAAAAAAATTGACATTTCTGGAAAAATAAACAAGAGAACCCCAAACAAAAAAAATATAGTAAAAAAAACTTTTTGGGACATTTCAGTCACTTTGGCCAAGTAAAAAAAAAAAAAAAAATGGTGGAAAAACATATTGCCCTAAGAAAGAAAAAGAAACATCACAATTTTTTCTCCAAGCTTCTAGTAGTTTGTAGCATGCAGTACAAATGGTCTTAGGTAACTACATTACATTTAATTTGTGAGGCCAACACCAAAACACCTCTGAAAACGAAGGATAACTTAATAATGGAGACCACTTCTCTGTACAATCCAAAGCACTAACTAATCTGGCATTGTGGAAACCAAGTCAGTCTGTTAACGCTATAGGATGCCTGGACTTACACAGATGATAGCACTAGCATATTCACTGAAGATGGAAAAGATCTTGCCAACACATTTCCATGCTTTGATCAAATTTGATGTACAATTAGCCATACTGCAAAGAAGCTGATAAATATGTATAACACAAAAAAGGAAGGGGGAGGGGGCAAATGTTAGGAATTCTTGCCATTGCATCTTAAAAGCAAGTTGAAAAAAATCAGTTCTAACCAAATTTTAGCCAAATAACGTGACTTCATGTGGCCTGAAATAGAAAACGGGACAGTGGCGTATGACAGGAACTGTCATGAGCACCTTGAAGGTTTTAAGGTCCTCAGCTGACGGTGGCAAATTACATAGAATAGCCATCTACTCAATGGCAGTGTTTGAATCCAACAGTTACACTTTCAACATGTCTAACGTTTAGTAAAACTTGTCTTGAGCAGCGAGCTGTTTTCGAGGGACTTCCTATTGTCCTCTTTCCATTGAATCATTCATGACAATGGGCTTACACGACATTCTTGTATTCTAAATGCGTTTCTGCAAATGACAAACACACTATCACATTGCAGGAATGCAGAATATAGTAATAAATGGATAAATTATGGAGATTTTTATGGAGTGAAATTACTTGAATCTGACTGGCGTATCCTTTGAATCATTTAGCTGTGTAACATCTGAATTCAAACCATTCATTTTGGAAAATTTAGCCAGATCCCATTTTTAAGATGTGAGCGCCAAAACGACCTTGTGTCTTGTAAACTGGGGGTTACTATGAACCTGTCCAATAACACAGGCTGTAACATGGTTTACGGTTTGCCTGTGTAACACAGCACACAAACATGACAAATTAATTTTCCTCCAGATGTCTGCAGGTTTGTTTTGTTGTGATCATAGACGGGAGCAGCATATAATATTACAGAGTTCCTTATCAGGTTTACCGTCCTATCAGCACACTGCTCCATCCCTACTGTAAACACTATGAAATGCAGCAATGAAGTGACCAAAAGGCAGTTTTTCAGTGCACAAAAAAAAAACCTCATGTATAATTCGATTAATATAGTTTATGAATGTGAAAGTGAATGACCAAAAAAAAAAATTATAATACCAAATAACATTAGCCTACTTCTCATAATTCCAACAGGGGGAAAAAAAAAATTAAAGCTATGGGCACAACTGACTTCACCTCCGGTTCACAGGTTTTTCGAGGTGCGACTACAATGTATAAAGATATGCACCTTATACTCTGATGGCCTTTGTCTGTAGATGTATCTGAAGTTTGAGCAACCTAGCTTTGTTAGCCAAGCCCCAGTGGTAGGCCCTGGACCGGATGCATTTAGCCTGAGAAGAAAACAAGAGGGGGGAAAAAAGAGGAAAAAGAAAAAAAAAAAATACAGACATGAACACCCACTTCCTGGTACCGTCTTCCACTTTTCTATTAGGGTCCCTTCACTTAGGTAGCCTGAAACTTATGGATAATGGTGACTCACATACAGCCTGACAATTTCTATTGCTGCATTTACAGTCAGAACATAAACAAAACATTCCTGAACAACGCAGGTCATCGTTTCCTTTTCTGTTTTTCAATTTTCAAGAATGTAGAGATTACTGAAGAAAAAAAATGACTAGTTTCTAACAACACAAGTGTAAAACCAAATCAGAGAAATAGTTATGTCTGTATTCACAAAATGTGACTTCAATTTTCTTTCTAACATGATTTCGGTTTTGAGTTGCAAACCTTTTTCTTAAAGGAAATGAAGATGACAGAAAAGATAAAAAGAAAGAAGAAAACCTTTCAGCCACTCCGAATGCTTCCATCTCCAGTACGTTTGGCACGTGCTTCGACCAGCTCACGGGCAACTCGCTTGCAGTCTTTTGCCAGGCCCAGGAAACACATCGAGTCAATGAAACAGGTTGTGAGGTTTAACCTGCAGCCGAACTCGCTTGTTGCATAGTCATAAGGAAAAGTGTGATGATAGTTGTGGAATCCTTCACCTAAAAATCCAGAATAAACCTTGATCAACACAAAAGAAACTCAAGGTGCAAACCACTGCCCATGTGATTTTAGTCTAGAAATAAAATAATTATCTTAATCAGTTAGAAGATGTAACAAGACCGTATTCTATAACTCTAAAACAAGATGAATCTTTACGACTTCAGATTCTGTATAGATCCCTGTTACCCCATGACTAAACATGACCATTTTCTCTGAGAACTATCCGGTTTTAACCCTTCAGCAGGGGAGTTTTGAACATTCTACCTGAATATTCTGTTCCGCAACAATGTAAGATTCTAAAATTCCATGTTCAATTCAATGAACCCAGATATTCTTCAAAATGTTCAATTTCCAACATTCCCGGCTTAAACAATGGCTAGAACTTGAGAAGAAGCCCCTGACGTACCTATTGCGCTGAAGGTGACCCATCGGTTCTCTCTGGGGTTAATTTTAACGTCATAGGGCCGGTTCCCCCACATATGGGCAGCACTATTGACCAGCCAGGTGGCGTTGAGCACCATGGTGTACCTCAACAGCGCGGGGACGAAGTAGGCAATCCACAAAGTCTCGCCCCAAAAGTACCAAGGCACGAACATTGGCACAAAGAAGCACATCAGGAGTACTGAGAGCTTGTAGTACCTGGTGAGGACACAGACATAACATAAGATATTGTACTAGTGAAAAAAACCATGCACCTGCTCCACTATTGCACCACAAAGCTCTGCTTTAGGGACCCAGGCAGAACTGGTGGTTTTGAACCAGAGAAAACTTGCCTTTGTGTGATCTTATGGTAGGATTAAGCATGGCATGGCCACTTTACAAGTCAAATGAATACCCACTCCTGGTCCTGAACTGTTCGTTTTTTAGTTAAGCTGTTTAATCTACTTAGCGGGATAATGATTATCTTCTTTGGCAGCACAACTTATAAGAGAAAAACTCAGAGGTTCAGTATAGGCCATGTGTTTATCTGCTCAAAATACAGCAGTTTATGGCCTCCTTCTTTTTATGAAGAGAACCAGAACCTGTGGTTCCCTCTAAAAAGTGTCATGAACCCGATTGCATCCGTTTATTAATCCCTGCAAGTAGTCCCTGCTGACAGGATGTTCATGTTCCACAATTCAGGAATGAAGACAACAATATTCCCCTACATGGGACATACAAAGTGAAGGCGTGCAGTGAATTTCAAAATCAAGGCTGTAAAAAGACATCAGCTGTGACTCAGTGCTAGTGCAACACAAAAATATTGACGAAAGCGCAAAACCACGTACTTCCTCTGAAACATGACCACTTTGTCTGCCTTTAGGTCGCTGAGCTCCAGCTTGCGTCCCTTCTCGATGACGTCGGGGTGCTTTCGCACCAGGAGCCAGCCAATGTGGGCGAAGAAGAATCCCCTCAGGGCATTATGGGGGTCGGCGTCCGTCTCTGAGTATTTATGGTGGACTCGGTGATCCCGGGCCCACTCAAAAATATCATTCTGTGCAAAAGAGAAGACGACGACTACAGTCAGCAGCAGATTCAAGACTGGGCTAGGCACTTAAGTGTGGCATTGACTATGTTCTGTTTTCACTACATGCACCTCACTGAAACTAGCAATAAGATCTTGGAGGCGACTTGTCTTGTCAGGAATACTCGTAAAATAAATAATCACTCCCGAGTTGCAGGTTAGGTTTGGCTGAATGAAAAGAGTAAATTATGCCTTGGGTTGACATATTACCAATGTAGTCTGCCTGTGGCTCTGAGTATGTATGTGCATGAATGCGTGCGAGCACATGTCGTAGTACTAATACTACTAAAATATGCACACACATTACCTGGAAGGCCATAGAGTTCGCAGTGGCAAGAAATATCTTCAGAGGTAATGAGGCTTTGTAGGACCGATGACTCCAGAGTCTATGTGCTCCTGCAGTTACTCCCAAAGCACTTACCAAAAAGCACAAAACAGCTGAGAGAGAGAGAGATGAAATGAGATGTCATTAATCACCAGTGGTGGTTAGAACTCTCTGTCCCCTTGCTTCAATTGAAACCCCTGCTACAGTCTGCTGCATGTCAATTAAACCTGTGGCCTGGAACTGAGGCAGACATACAAAGTAGGCAGAATATAGACGAGTAAGATGTTATATTGAGGATGCTACATCCACAGTTATATAAAATCACCTCTGCCATTTCCACATTTTGTAATCGCTCATATTACAAAACTAGCCAGTGGCATTCAGTGGTACTGCAGTTTGCATCAAAGACCTCATTTTAATGGCTACAGCTGCGATAGACATTTGCATTTTCCAAATTAAAATATAGCAATAAGCCTACAACAAACTGTGGCCTACATATTCAAATCACACGTCCTTTGCATTTATAAACTGGTTGTAAATAAGTAACGTTATAATGAGTTGAATTGGTTATACAGGAAAAGACTAAGCTATCACTGCAAGTTTGATGCTTGTCGTAACTTGTCCTAATTACAGAGATCTGTACTGTGTCCAAACACGTAACGCTAACCTACATAGAGGTCAGCAATTGTTTAGCATGTCATTTTTAAGCTTTCATAATATCATATCTTTGGTTAGCATGCTTGTTACGTCTCATAAGAGGCCACAGCTGCAGCATGCACTACCGGGTATTTGCCACTGCCCTTCTACGCAGATACTAAGATATTTTTCCACGAACAGGGGGGCTGTGAGAGATGGACATGGACGGCCCCGCTTAACTGCGCCACAACAGCGAGCAAGTAAAAAGCACACAAAAAAAAAATCCTTGCTCTGGTTTTGGATAATAAAATCAATGTATCATACTTAAATACATGAGATATTTACTTACACCACGCCAAGGTCATAGAAGCAGCGGATGGAATGAGTAACAACGCATATAGAGAGCCTATATGCAATAAAGACATCAAAATGACGTTTTTCCACACGATTGTCCTTGGAGGCTTTGGACCATCTTTTTCTTTATAAGTGTCGTCGAACACATCATCCCTTGGCCATGCATCCGTAGCCGCATCTCCATTTCTGTGTTTGGTATTTTCTCCCTCCGTTTCAGTCATTTTCCACAATGATTTTTTTTTCTGTAAAGACAGCAGACATTTTTGTTCACGATATACATACAATCAATCAAACAATACTGATAGGATTTAACATTGATGCACTAACGTCGCCATTGTCTATTTAGGTTGATACAGCGTGGAAACTAAACAAGCGGGAGAACTACTACAGGTAGCCTACATAAAGCATGTTTAAGTCATTCGCTTTTGCCTCTGTTGGCAGCCTGACTGGTTCATCCAGATTAATCTGTTTTTTGGACAATCACAGCAAAACAAACTTTACTCACCAAAGAAGCTAAAGGTAACCTACAAAGAATCCGTAAAATCGGCTGAATAGGTGTTTGGTAATGAATTACTCCAGTGCAATATCAACACCAAACAATAAGCTGTAGTTATCCCAGTGATGTGATGACTGATGCTGTGTTCACCTAGGCTGTAGTTATGGAGAAGGAATTTCTCAGTCTGCAATTGGTTGGTTAGAATTTGATGCCACCTCACTCGGAGAACCTCATTGGTTGCCTTTCATCTGCTGTTCACGTACTAGGCTACACCACACTCTTATTCATTTCTTGCCAGATTCAGTTATGGTGGAGGTGGAGCAACAAAATAGATTAGAATTTCTAGAAAACATGTCCACGCTGATGTTTTACAAATTATTTGCATCAGATGACAAAGGATCATTTTGAATTGACTACTGCGTTGTATAGGCTACAGGTGAAACCATGCCGTAGTCGCAGGTTACCCCACTTATTTGTCACAACATGGCATAGGCTAACCTATATTCAGAGGTTTCTCGCAGACTGTGGCACTTCCTGTATTATACATACTTTCACTTTAACACTGACGTATTGTTGATATGGTTTAATTGTGTTGGAGAAGACCACCCCTACTTAGCCTAGGTTATTAGCTGGTCTGAAAATTCACAACTACCTGATACATTCCCTTTGCCATCTTTAAATATCACAGATATCCACAGGACCCGTGAGAGAACCTGCATTGAGAGTAGGCTACATCCTGATGTACTTGATGTAGCCTATGCCTTGCCCATGCATTGAAAGACTGACATGAGAATGAATGTCGTTGGTGCTTTAATGGCTTCTCGATGTTGCAAAAATAAAACGTCGCACACCAATATATTTCAATCAATAGCCCCTACAAAAAATAATGTACTACTTCAAGGGTCAAAACTTCAGTTTTGTAAGTGTGAAAACTGCTGTTTTGGAGGGATTATTTGCAGTTCATATAGGAAATGCAATATTTTCAACATTCAAATGTTGTAGATCTGAAGATCTGGTCACATTTACAGCCTTGTTCACCTTTCTTCCCTCTGTGACAAATAATATTTCTTTTGGTCAGAAAAACTTTACAAAGGTATCACAACATGTAATTATTAAGCCTACTTACTTAACCTCTTATCACTGTTAAATCAAAGTGGATGTGGTAGACTGAAAACAAGCAAATTGTTGTTGCAAATTGTTGTAATACACAACAGAATAGAGAACAATGTGATGAAGGCCCATTTTCAGATAGCCTGCGTAGTGCACAAAAAATGTAACTCAATATCTCCATCTAGTGTGCATTTTGTGTACACTTTAGAAGGGAACATCTGCTTGGGGTAACTCCATGGGAACAAACAAGTTCAAGCTGTGAAATAGGCAATTTGTTTTCTAATTCTGTTCAGACGAGTTGTTACCTTGGTATTAACAATAGCAAACGGAGGAAATGTTTTGTTGTCACAACTTAATTATTTTTATCCTGTAATTTTGTTTTATTCTGAGTCCTGTAAAGTAGAAAAACTAGACGTTCCGCAAAGCGGTACAAAATATGACCGCCGCTCATTCCTCCACATTCACTCTACAAAAATAAAGCACGCTTGTCAATCTGCCTCCATCTTCCCTACTCTTGCAACTTTTGGGTATGTAAATGAGTGTGTGCATGTTGTTACAGCCAGCTCGTTCACAGACCGCAACATAAAGGGAGACGACAAATGTTTAATCAAAAGATAATTTATTGAAAATAGAGCAAAATTATAAGCAACGAATGTCTAGGGGAATAAAATGTGGTATGTAATGCTGTGCCTGCGTGGATGCAATGAATGTGTCAGTATGTCAGAAAATTGAGAGAACAAGAGAGAAAGATAGTTAGTGAGATAAGGGGGAGAGAAAAGGGAGAAATGAAGCAATGTGCCTGTGTCGAAAGGAAATCAAGAAAAGAGCCAAAGAGTGCCTACAGAGAGAGAGAGAGAGAGAGACCCTTTTGTAGCCCCACCTCCAGATACAGGTGCACCTCATAATGCAACTAGCCTAACCAGGCCCAGCCCTGCCCGTGCACTGACAGGCCAGGACCTGAAGGGGGCACAGGGGGTCGTAACACCTCCCTCACTAAAAAGAGGTTTGTTCCAGAATAAACGTCTACTCCGATAAACAAACAGACAAGAAAGACCACCTGTGTTCCATTCACTAAACACACCCCATCATCCTACATCCTGGGCCCTAGGACTAAGGAAAGACGAGACTAGTACCCATACACACACAATAAACAAAACTAAATTGAACACATCAACACATCATCCTTTCTTCTTATGTGCAGCATTTTAAGAGCATACTGCAGAAGAAATAAACTCCAATGCATAATGCGTTGCTTGTTCTGTATCAGACCTATAAAACCAAAGGGGGGGGGAGACCAGTGTGAATGTGTATAGTACTCAAAGACAAACCCAAGTACTCATCAAAACATTGAACCGTAAGGATTGAAGCTAGCACCACTCTCACTGGCACCAACAGCAACACCAAAGGAATAGTCAACATTTGAACGCAGCAGTACAGGAGCTGCAACAAGAAAAACACTTGCATGGTAAATAGCCTCCTGACAATTTGCACAATATCAAATTTAGAGTCTGAAATGATGAACAATGACTCATCCTTCCTCATTTCCACAGGAGGAACTACATTAACAGACTCAATCTCCATAACCAAATTTTCGTTACCCTCAATGGAGCTAGCAGAGTTAGCATTTTCAATCTCTGGTGCCCCTAGAGGTGAGAGTGATGAACTACTACTGCTCACAACCTCAGGTATAGCAAAGGTGTCCTCTAAAGGCACAGAATCTGAGCCAACACCATGGTCCGAATGTTTAGCCATGGCACAGGTAACGGCACATGCCGAACGCACATCAGGTTGTCTGCATGAACACTGATGAGGTTTCTGTGGTACCTCGGTCGCAGACACCCCAATAGGTGGCAGCACCACATCAGTGTTCGCCCACACTTTTCCTCCAGCTAGATCGTTACCTAGGATAAAAGAAACACCAGGCACTGGGAGAGATGGACACACTCCAACAACAGCATCACCAGTGGTCAGCTTGGAGGACAGGTGGATCCTGTGTAGAGGCAACTGGACATTAGTCATTTCAAAACCTGTGGCTAAAACATGAGTTCCTGTGGCAGTACAATCTGAAAGTGGTAAAACACCAGACAACAGAACCGATTGAGCTGCCCCAGTATCGCGTAGTATGCGGACATGTACACTATTTGACTTATCAGGCAAAGATACTAAACCTTCAGTGATGAAGGGAGTATAGACAGCATCACTCCTATGGTCTTTGCCCACATTGGCGGTCACCACAGACCCTGTACACTTTTCACCTAGTAAGCCAGACAAGCCACTGTCGTACGAGTAAATCAAGCCCAGAGGCTTAGATGTTCCACCTTGACTGTTAAGGGCCAGACACTCAGACACCTTATGGCCTACCTTCTTACAATAGAAGCATATAACTTCCCCCTTGTTAGAAGGAAAACGCGTGGAATTAGAGGGAGATGATCGTGGGGAGTTACCCCTACCTCCAGACTGTTGTCCAACACTGGGAGGAGAGTACATTCTTTCCTGATGGCTACCCCATGGGTTACCAGGAGTACGCTTATGTGTGAGAACATACTTATATGCCAGAACAGCAGCTTCGTCTAGCTTTTTCACCTCTTGCTCGTTCAGGTACACAGCTACAGCTTCAGGAAGACTATTCATAAAGTCCTCAAGGAGGACCAGTTGTTTTAAGTCTTCCCTGGATTCGACTTTCTGTGCTGAACACCATCTGTCAAACAAGCCTTCCTTCATTCGTGCAAACTCTACAAAAGTATGCTGTTCTGATTTTTTTGCATCTCTGAACTTCTGGCGATAGGCCTCAGGGACTAATTCATAAGCATGGAGAATAGTAGTCTTCACTACCTCATACTGTTTAGCTTGCTCCATGCTCAGAGCTGAAAACACTTCTTGCGCCTTCCCTACAAAAACACATTGAAGTAATAGAGGCCAAACTTCTTCAGGCCACTTAAGGGTGGTCGCAACCCTCTCAAAATGAGAAAAATATCTGTCCACATCCTTCTCAGAGAAGGGTGGGACAAGCCAGATGTTTTTGCTCACATTAAAGCTAGGCTGCTGGGGACTTGGAAGAGAAGGAAGCTGAGGAGATTCATTTTGCTTGGCGATCTCTAACTCAAGCCTTTTAACTGCTAACGCATGTTCTCGCTCTCGCTCACGCTCGTCGCGCTCCATGCGTTTTAACTCAAGCTCATTCTCAAGTCTACGAAGCTCTACTTCCCTCTGCACTTCAAGAGCCCTTACTTCCCTTTCGGTCTTTAATTTTTCAAGCTGAAGTTGTTGGTCGGATGAAGCCACCGCTCCCAACAGACCCTTTTGAATCAGCTGGTGTTTAACAGCCAGAAACAGTGTCTCCTTTGATTTCTTCTCCTGAGCTGTTATAAGCAGCTCATAATGCTCAGACACCTTCCAGAGCTGATCCTTTGTCAGCTTTGACAACAGCTCCTCAGATGGACTGGTAATAAACTCTTCAGGAGTCGTCATAACTCACTCAGCACAAGCCAGTAAACACAAACACAACCCCCCAACAGGTCACACAGCAAGCACTACCTATCCCTCAATAGGTGCCAATGCAGCTCAAGCTACCTTTAGGTTGGCTTTGCCTAAATTTTCCAGAACCAGCTGAAGAGTCACAAACAAAAACAAAACAAAATTGAGGCACAAAATAACACCGGCTACTTCTCTTCACACACAATAGGCAAATTAAGATCCAATCTAGGCCTACAGAACGCATGCAAAATAAGCCAGCACAACAGCACAAACTCCACTTGGTCTCTCACACAAAAGTCAATCAAACTTTAGATATCAAACAAAAAGAACGTTTCCGTTTACACATACATCTCTCACTCTTTCATTCACTAAAAGCGAAAGTTACTTTAAATCCACTCGCCGTGGCAACCTGAGATAGTACCTCCACAAAACAGTAACTTTACTAACTTACGCGTTCGCTTGCGTGCAGCCTAAGATCACCACGAAATGTGCTACACCAATAACCACGAACGTTGATTAATCTATAATAAGATACACAAGTTCATTACAAGCGACACAGCGCTACAAAATAACCTAGCGAACGCCACAAACTTGCTGACACACAGAAAGAGAAAAAGCACTTACCAACACGCAAACACAGACGAAAATACACATCCAGGTGAAACCACCAGCTGGTCGCCGATATCCCACTGTGCGTAAAACAGTCGTCTGGAATTCTGAATATCCCCAAAACAAGCTATCTGGCCTAGCTAATCTTCCAGGGCCTGCCGGCCTCGGGGCGACTGGTTAACGCATTAACTCGCTACAGTAAACTGTACGAAGCGTGCCCCCGACAGGAGTAGGTAACTCCCGACCAGGATTACCCCTTAAAGGAAAAAACAACCCCAAAAGAACAAAATAACAAACAGTGCTCTGACGGAAAGGCAAAGCCCAGCTAGAACACTCTTCCTTACCAGAGACTAGAGTTAATTCGCTTGACAACCAAAAGACGTTCCCACCTGGATGCAGTAAGTCTGTGATCCCGTTTCTACCAATCAACCAATTAAGGTTTCGCGGACGAGTAACCCCAATTTATGTTACGGCCAGCTCGTTCACAGACCGCAACATAAAGGGAGACGACAAATGTTTAATCAAAAGATAATTTATTGAAAATAGAGCAAAATTATAAGCAACGAATGTCTAGGGGAATAAAATGTGGTATGTAATGCTGTGCCTGCGTGGATGCAATGAATGTGTCAGTATGTCAGAAAATTGAGAGAACAAGAGAGAAAGAGAGTTAGTGAGATAAGGGGGAGAGAAAAGGGAGAAATGAAGCAATGTGCCTGTGTCGAAAGGAAATCAAGAAAAGAGCCAAAGAGTGCCTACAGAGAGAGAGAGAGAGACCCTTTTGTAGCCCCACCTCCAGATACAGGTGCACCTCATAATGCAACTAGCCTAACCAGGCCCAGCCCTGCCCGTGCACTGACAAGCCAGGACCTGAAGGGGGCACAGGGGGTCGTAACAATGTGTGAATTTGCTTTTGTGCTTATGTGTGCTTCTCTGTGTGTGTGTGTTTGAGTGGGTGTGTGGGGGTGTGTTTATATGTGTGTGTGTGTGTGCGTGTGCCTGCTTGCCAGCATGTGTGTGTGTTTATGTGTGTGTGTGCGTGTTTGTGTGTGGGTGCGTGTGGGTGTGTTTGTGCATGCGTACATGTTTGTGTTTATGTGTGTGTGTGTGCATATATCTTTATGTGTGTGTTTGCGTGTGTTCATGAGTGTGTGCATGCGTAGTGTACAGTCACTAAATGTACACATATATTAATTTATTGAATGGTCCCCCATGAACGGAATTCCACAAAACTTGGCATGCATTCAGAGGGTGTCGTAATGATCCTACACTTCAAATTCTGTGCAGTTGTGAACCTCATATGCCATGCCATATCAGCTACACACATGCACACACACGCAGGCACACACACATAAACGCACACACATAAACAGACACATAAATAAACACACACACATACACACACATAAAGACACAGGCACACACTCACACACAGTACACATGCATACACACACATAAACAAACGCGCACGCGCACTCGCACACATGCACATACACACACACACACACACACACACACATACATACACACACACACACAGAAGTACACATATACACACAAACAAACACACACTCATTTACATACACAAAAGTTGCAAGGGTAGGGGGTGGAGTATGGAGACAAATTGACGATTTATTTTTGTGGAGAGAATGTGCAGGACTGAGCGGTTCTACAGTTTTGCGGTACATCTAGTTATGATATTTTATTTATTGATTTATTTTCTTCAGTAATTTTGTGTCAATGGTTCTCGGGACACTGAAAGACCAGGCTGCACAAAACTTGGTGGGCATATACAGTAGCCCCACAGGGATGACACGGAACCATTGATTTTGATCCGTCGCCCACCCGCCGCGTACCGGACCCCCAAAAAGGAGGGTGGGGCAGACACAGTTTTCTGAGTGAATATCTCGAGAACCGTAGGGCCTAGGATGACCAATTTTGTTTTGTATGTTGGTCTAAAGGGGCTGACATGTTCAAAATTGCACAAAAGTATAGAATCATTATATAAGTATAAGTATATATACTCTTTTGATCCCGTGAAGGAAATTTGGAAAGGAAGGAAACACAGTGAGCACACAGTGAGGTGAAGCACACACTAACCCGAAGCAGTGAGCTGCCTGCTACAGCGACGCGAGCACAGTGAGAGGTTAGGTGCCTTGCTCAAGGGCACTTCAGCTGTGGATGTGGGGATGGGAGTGCTCAACCACTTCCCCCGCCCACATTTTTCCTACTGGTCGGGGATCGAACTGGCAACCCTTTGGTTACAAGCCCGAAGCCATGGAGGTATTATATATAACTGGAGAGAGTGAATAAGTCCCGCCCTCCATACAAATGAATGGTGGAGGCTAGGCTAGTAAATCCGGCCAATTCATAGTCAACGCCATCTTGAACACTGGGGTTCTGATCCAGCGCCAGTCGACTCTGACCATGCGCCAGTTACAAAGCTGGAAATGACGCATGGACCAACGTCGATTTTTATTGGATATTCTGTAAAAAGAGTGTCATCCTCCAGTAAGAGGGTGGCGATAATGCACATAAAGTCCTTGCCTCATAACAAGAAGAAGAAAAAGTTGCTCGGGAACGCGCATGGAGTCTGAGTGGAGTCGCCCTGAAGCGCAACTTAATTTCATTGGATAACACAGCGGCTCTAACTAGGAGCGGTCTGCTTGCTGTCCTGCTGCAAATATGCATTCGAACTTGACGTGAAATATCCGTAGTCGAACTATAAATAAACTATTCGGTTTTTAGTGCCAAGTGTAGCGCATTTTTACAGTCTATGATTAGTTTGTTTTTTATTTTATTGTTTGCCATCTCATAGCGGGTGCTCTAAACGTATTCTAGCGTTGGCCCATGACCAAATCAAGCCAATAATAGCCAGTAGCCACAATAATGACTGGAGCCAGAGCCCCTCAATAGCCACCCTGTTTTGAAAATAATATTGAAGATAGTATTGAAGATAACGCACAAAACGGTCAGCCTGAGCGGACAATTACGTCCCCAACTCATCTAAAATGTGGAGTCTTTACTTTGAGTTGTACACCGCAGATGGTAAAGTAACGGTTAAAGAGAATGCTGTCTGCGGACTCAGCAAAAAACAGTTTACTTACGCATCCACGACGTCCAATCTTCGCGCTCACCTGTGGAGTTACCATCCAAATGAAGCAGCGGTGTCAGAGGCACAGTAGACGGCCAGAGCATCGTCAGGCGGCCAACATCGTATGATTGCATTTCCGTAAATCCTAAATTATGTCCAGGGTCTGCTATTTACTTAGGCTGCAAAGCACAGGTATTTATTTGAGGTATGCTTATTCGAGGCAGACCTTTATTTATTTACATTGTACGTTATTGTGAGACATGCGTTTTGTTTGGAGCGGCATACCAGGCTATCAAACGCAGACGATTTTCGGCTTTGGTATGGGATTTAATTTACTTTTTGACTTTTATTATATAGTTAAATGTTGAGGCTGATGGGCATTTAAATATAGAGGGTATTTGATGATCACTGTAAAGTTTCGTGTAGTTGAAAAAGTGTTGGAATTTCCAGCTGTTTATTGCGAGACAAGGCCATTTTCTTTCATTGAACGTGCGCTGTGCTCTAATGGAATCCTTATTGCATAGAGAAGTAGCCTAAATTGAGTTTTTTTTTTAATTATGCATGGTTTACTTTTTATTAAATTCGTAGGCTGGAATGCCTCGCGGCAATAATTGTGTTTAAATGTAGTAGCCTAGTGCTTCAGCCTCTGGCAAGCTCCAAAGGGGGCGGCTATAGGTTGAGAGGTCTTTATGCCGCTGTTGTGTAATTTATTGTCTTTAATCATGTTTAGGCTACGTTTGTTCGGGACAAACAACAACGAAACAAGATCAATACAATTTTCTTTATTTGTTTATTTGTCATATGATGGATAAACAACCATAATATGCACGTCTTCTCATAGGATCCTCAAGAAATACGCACAGAATAACGTTTGGCTGTAGCCGCCGGATAGGTACCCGCCCACCAACATGTACGCGCATGAGAGCTCGTGCCCAACACGGATTTTCGTGCATGGAGCTGGTTCCAAATGCTCCATGCAGCGCCATATTTGAAAATGGCGTATGCTAACATGCCGAAGCTAATCTGCACGCTCTTGACCCCCTGCCCGAAGCCCTTACCAGTAGGCCACGGCTTCCCCTATTAGACAAGTGCTATTTCAAGAAAAAGTCCTTGTATATGGGTCTAGAGGCATTTATTAGTAAAAGTTGGGAACAGGACTTTTTATCATAATTAACATGTGCTGAATCCAACTAGCCCTGTTCCCAAGCAGAATTTTGAGTTTTTGACCATCTAATTAGCATAAACAAAATGGCTGCCAAAATGGCGATTTTGGGCACTTTCTTCGGACAGGCATCATTATATCATGTAAATAAATTAATATTGTTCACATCTGTGCATCTCAGAAATCTCCCGTGGGCAATAAATAAAAAGTAAAGGCTATGAAAAATATAAAAATGCAAAAAAAACTATTATTATGCGAATTAACCTTATTATCACCTTATTATACTCTTGACTATGTTTACGGTCCTCTTTGGCAAAGAGTGTGGCCTGACTTCATTGGTAAACATCTTCTTCGTGGTGGGGAGACACATGTTTGGAGTTTAAAATCATTGGAGTTCCTTTGAACTAATCACGAACAACCGTTAACTAACAAGCTAGCATCATATCCTTGATTCCAAAATGGCCAGCAGGCACAGGCAAGGAGGGCGTAGAGCGTTGGGCGTTGGGGCGTAGAGGTTTAGAAGTTCACCAGGATCTGAGGAGAGAGGTTGTGTTCTTTAGTCTCCTCAGGCTGGTGAGCCTTCTTGATCAAGGTAGAGGTGTTGAGGGTCTAAGAGAGGTCCACAGAGATGTGGACACCCAGAAACATGAACTGGTGACATGCTCCACCTCAGTCCTGTTGATGAGGATGGGGCTTTGTGTGCTAGCTTTTGACTTCCTGAAGTCCACAATGAGGTCTTTGGTCCTCTTGGTGTTGAGAGCCAGGTTGTTGTCGGTGCTCCACGATGTTAGGTGCTGGACCTCCTCCCTGCAGGCTGTCTCATTATTGTTGCTAATGAGAGCAATCACCGTAGTGTTGTCTGCAAACTTGACAATGGTGTTAGAGCCATAGTATGCAGTTGTAGGTGAAGAGGGAGTAAAGGAGGGCTCAGCACACGCCGGTGTTCAGGGTGAGGGTTGAGTGGGTGCGGTTATCTAATCTAACAGACTGCGGTCTGTTGGTTAGGAAGTCCAGAATCTAGTTTGAGGGAGGTATTGATGTCCAGTTCACTGAGTTTGGTGATCAGTTTGGAGGGGATAATGGTGTTGAATGCTGAACTGAAGTCAATGAACAGCATTCTCACATAGGTGTTGCTATTGTCAAGGAGGGACAGGGCAGAGTGAATTGCCGTAAAGATGGCATCCTCTGTGCTCCTGTTCTGGCAAATTCTCTTGAAGCACTCTATACTGCAAACAAAATCTACCTCTGGGTACAAATAAAGTAACTTGAACTTGAACTTGCACTAGTTATGAAGTTATTAATTCAAAGGACATTCAATCATTTTACTAACACAAAGGTTATGAAGAAATATGGGTAACACTTTATGGTAAAGGTACATGAATTATCATGAATTCATGCATGAATTAATTCATGATTTATGCATTACTTCCTTTGTCCTTTATATCCTATTAATCATCAGGAATTGACATGAATTCATATACTCTCATTCATGATGACCTCACGTATGAACAACACATCAACTAAAGCATTAGGTGTGATGGGTATATCATTGTGATTTATGATTTCTTAAGCATGATCATCATGATTACATGAATTTTAGGATAATTGCTCATGCATTCATCATGTCTGTGGCCCCTCAATTAAAGTAGTGAATAATGACATGTGTTTAGAGAACTCCAAAGTTATGAGAATTTGAGCAGTGATGACCACATTTTTGGCAGAAAAATAAAGTCATGATCATGGTTAATACATCATAATCCATAATGATGTGCCCATCATACCTAATACTTTAGTAATGTGTTCATGTATGAGGTCACAAATGGCAAACTATGGACTCAGTAAATTCCTGATGATTAATTAGATATTAATGAATGAAGTAATACATAAATCATGAATTACTTCATGTACCCTTACCGTAAAGTGTTACCGAAATGGGTAAAGGCCTGTGTAACTTAATCCGAGACTACATACATTACCAACCTAATTCGCTTCAATTATGTAAAATGTAATGTAAATCAGGTTTTATGGCCAAGTATACTTGGGTATACAAGGAATTTGTCTCTGCATGTATCCCATCCGTGAATTAGTGAACACACAGGTCACACATTGAAGCACACATTAACCTGGAGCAGTGAGCTGCCTTGCTACAGTGATGCCCGGGGAGCAGTGAGGGGTTAGGTGCCTTGCTCAAGGGCACTTCAGCCGTGGATGTGGGCATGGGAGACTAGTGCTCAACCTTTCCACCACCCACATATGTCCTACTGGTCGGGGATCAAACCGGCAACCCTTTGGTTTCAAGCCCGAAGACCTAACCAGTAGGCCACAATTTTAAACTTTACATTTCCAGGGCTCCACCGGTGCGATCAGCTATTCGAGAGAGGAAAACGTGTCCGCATTGAAACTCTCTACCTTTGGTTCAATAACAGACACATATTTGGCCAATATCGTGGTTTAAACCAATCACAGATAGAGAAGGGCGGGACCTCCCCTCTGATTGGCCGTGGCCCAGTGCCTGTGTGTAAATTTGAAAATGCGTGTGCTGCAGAGAGAGAGAGAGAGAGAGAGCGAAAGAGAGAGAGGTCAGTGACCCGTCAGATAAACAGTGTGGATGTAGTTGTATATGTGCATTACAGTGTGGTCACATAGGCCGAGATAAATGTACCCTCTCCCCACTGCCTTTCGGCGGCTGGCAGCAGCAAACCGATCAGACGAGCCCGAGATGATGATCAAGTTTATCGTTGCCTACGATAGGCCTAATGAAACTTCCCTTCACCAAGTTCAGTCCGAAATAATTATTCATCAGAAAAATAGTTTGCACGTAAACCCAACGTACAGGAATGCCACTTGCGCCAAATTTATAGGAGTCATTGCAGATGAAAATACGTCTTAAAATGTCGAACAATGCATACAAGGCCTTCCCGAACGAGAGAGATACAGATATCGCCGAAAAGGAGTGCGTCATTGACCGCAGTTACATGCAGGGAGTAACCCGGTTTTCAACAGCAATATTCGTTTTGCGCGCAAGTTGTGTAAACTCATTCTGATGGCACCAATCAATTCAATCCGGTATTTGGCGCAAACCGAATATCGCTGCTACATTTAAAGCCCGAATATTCCCTGCATGTATAACTGTGGTCATTGTGTACGGTGAATCGAATGGACACATTTATATCGAGCATGGCAAGTCATTGCAATAGCCTATAATAATAGGCCTACCATTTCGTTACTGCATTAACCATAGTGATGTTCTTATTGAAAAATTAAAAATACTAAAATTAAAAAGTAAATTGCATTGTGGGGCTGTCAAATGATTATTGCAATCATCATTGCAAAATCACATAAAAATCCCCCAGGCTACTTGGAACATCTCTTTAAATTGTGCTCAAATACATTTCTATGGAAGATGCTAGCATGGCAAGCTGGTTTAGCCAAGGCCTAAAGATCATGAAGGATAGTATGTAAGACATTGAGCCATGAGATTTGAAGCCCTTAAAAGACATGCACTGTTAATTTACTCACTGTTATTTTTATTTAATTCATCTTGAGATGTTTTAAGTTTACATTTCAGCTCAGTGAAGCACTTAAAGCACCAACACTTCATTAAGTTACTTTTCTTGTATTGTCATAGGACAACCTATATAGGACAGTAATAAAGGGAAAAAGTGAACCTGCTGCGGTGTTAAATGCGATGTGGTTGAAAATTTGGGTGCATCTAACTTATGTGCTGGTGCACCTAAGAAAAAAAGTTAGGCGCACCAGTGCAACCAGTGCAAAAAGTTAGTCTGGAGCCCTGATTTCATCACTACACATCTTTCTTGACCCTCAAAAAACATAAGTCTCATTCGTCAAATACTGTGTGCCTGCTCAGTTATAACATTTTAACAATTACATTTTTCAAAGGTTTTTTCAGGTAATTAACATAGGCATAATACTAGATTTTTTTTCTTTTTTTTTTCACAGCCTGTATCCTTGATCTATTGGCCAAGGGAGATTTCTGTAAACAATATGAATTAATTTACATGGTATAATGACATCCGCCCAATGAAAGTGCCCAAAATCGCCATTTTGGCAACCATTTTGTTTATGCTAATTAGATGGTCATAAACTCAAAATTCAGCTTGGGAACAGGGCTAGTTGGATTCAGCACACCTTAATTATGTTAAAAAAAGTCCTGTTCCCAACTTTTACTAAAAAATGCCTCTAGGAAGCACATATCTCAAAAATATCACCTGTCTATATGACACCCTCTGAATGCATGGCAAGTTTTGTGTAATTCCGTTGATTACATTTCTACAAGCATGCGCACACACACGCACATAGGCTACGCACAACACATGCGCACACACACAGACACGCACATAAAGACACTCACACACACATGGGCGTAGATTTGCGTGGGGTCCGAAGGACGTGTCCACACCAATATCAAATAATGACTGAAATGTCCCCACCAATATTCAGGTTGAAACGGGGAAAAAAGCGCCTCATGCGGTACACAAAAGGTTAAATCATTTCCCACTTCAGTACCACCACCCAACATACGTCTTTGAGACAGATCTGTTTTTTGATTGGCTTAGCTCCCTGTAGACTATAATGCTGTCGATTAGAAGTTTTTGGCACACTTGGCTGCAAAAATCTTAACTCTATAATCTTTGCTTGGCTGTCGATTCGAGGATGTCGGGCATGAAAAGAAAGGTGGAAGACATCAGAAGTTATTTCAAGAAACAAAGTGTTGCCCTAAGTCATACTATTATGCACTAGTTATGAATGCCAGAAAATTCGTTTTTTGGTAGGCTACACATTTAGTTCACACTTGACAGTGCTATATGTGTATAGCCTATTAAATGGACGTTGGAATCAACCAAATACCAGCTAGTTCAGCTATATTGCGCTAGCAGATTTGTGTACTATGACAATGGTTACTAAGGAAAGGAAATGCATGCGTTTAACCGGCAATGCAATGTTTGCTAAAATGAATGAAAATGGCACGAGGATGTCAGTGAAAACAAATGCATTTATATGGGCTTGACGTGCTGGAGATAGAACATGAATGCAAAACAGATGACAGAAAAAGCAACCCAGCCGCTCCCTTTATCAGACAGCGTTGGTGTGGCAGGGTCACAGCAGCAGGTGAACTTGAATAAGGACATGGTGTTTTTTTAGTGTTAGCTAGTTATAGGCTAGTTATAGACCTAGTGAATACTACTGGTCTTCTTCGAGATTTCAGTCGTGCTATGTCACTGCTCATGACATCAATATTGTATTTATAAAGTGACAGAGGAACCCCGGCCAGGTAGATAGGGGAGATTCAGGGCTACAGGTACATTTGACATGGTGTTTTGACTAAATGTGTTACTGCATATGCATCAGTAGGTAATGCATCATACAAAGTTAAAGTCAGGCACGCATCATATATATATATATATATATTTTTTTTTTTTGGGGGGGGGGGGGGGTAGTGTCCCCACCAAAGCTCAGACCAAACCTACGCCCTCTGCACACACACACACTCACATGCACGCATGGAAACACACACATGCACAGGCATGCACACACACACACAGGAATGCACACACACAGTACACATGCACGCACACAAAAGACATGCACACACCCAGGCACACACACACATAAACACACACACAAACAGACATGCACACACCCAGGCACACACACACATAAACACCCCATTACCTCCTCACACACACTCACACAACACAGTCTCACAAGCGAACACACCCAGACACACACACTGACAAGCGAACACACACACAGCCAGGGCCAGGTTAAGGTCATCTGGGGCCCGGGGTATGTAAATAATATTACTATTATTATCAATATACATAAGACAGAGAGAGAGAGAGGCAATTAAATTATGACAGATAATGTAGAAATGAAATTTGCATTTATATTGTGGAACTGTTAACCAACATACAATTGTACCAACATACAAAAAACAAGTAGCCTACAAACATGGGGCAATGCACAAAAAAATCAACCATGAAATATTATATTATTACCATTAATGAATTACTTAAACTAAGGCTTGAAAAAAAAATGCCAGTGGTAACCAGGTCAGCCTAAAATGTGCAACTCCCGAACTCTGAACTCATGAAACATTGTAGCCTAGAGTTTGGCGCGTACGCACACAGCCACATCATGATACATTGTTAACACACAGCCCTAGCCAGCCACGACGTCAAATACATTGAAACACGCAGTCTAGCGCACACACAGCCCAGCCACATCAAATACAAACAAGGGGGGTGTTGGAGCCGATAACGGTAACGTTGTCAGGGACAGGGGTGGACGTGGACTTATCACTATTTTGATCCTCGTTTTGAAAAAAGTGGACAAGGCGCCTGCAGAAATGAATGCGATGGTATGCACACACCCACCTAACTTTCAACGCTTTGATAATATTTGTTAAAATATCAGTTAAAAAGTAGTCTACATAGGCTAATGACATCCACGTGCAATATCTTTACAACAACAACGCCTAACAACGACCTATTTATTTGGACAACTTTGTATAGCCCTATAAAGGAAGTTACCTTTAGTTTTGTTCTAGCGAAGGCTACGTTCACGTATGGCTTTAAACAGCGGTAATGCTAGCCATTTTGACAAGCACAATAATCTTGCCTACCTTGTGCTTGTGGCTTGCCCATTTGAAATAACTCCTCTCGCGTTGCTGTCTCCATCCTTTCTGTTTTCGTTGTTTAAAAAACGTGGTATATCCATGATGAGTCTCGAGTTAATGAATTAGCTTATAACATTGTGTGCTGATAACCAGCATAGATAGTAATAGAAAACAACAAGCTAGCCGACAACTTCTGTAGCATGCGTATGTAGGCTCTCCTGCTCAAACAAAACTAGATGCAATCATTTGGCATACTTATGGCCTCAATTTGGGTCAGTTTTGGCTACTTTTTGGCTGGATTTTGGGGATTTTGGGCTCTCTTTGGGATGGTTATGGCCATATTTTGGAATGCCACAATTGGTTTTGGGTGAGTTTTGGCCTCCTTTTGTTTTGATTCTGGCTTGCCTAATTTGGGCCATATATGGGCCGTACATCCCTCCAAAACTCTGCCAAAATGCCAAGCCAGTTTTGGGCCAAAATTAATGTGCTATCTGGGAAGGTGCGCGCGTGCATAGTTCTGCATTAAGTTGATTTTGATAACGTGTTTACAAACTTACTTTACAGAAAATTGTAAATAGCCTACTGTCATGCAGTTAATGGAATACTGTGCAGAGTTGGGAAGTTATGATAGCCTAGGCCTATTTGGTGTGAACACACACACAGGGGCAATTCTCTCTCGAGTAGCCTGATGATACGCACAGTGCGTACTTGGGTACGGTGTTCCAGTTTAGATGGTGAGCAGTTTAACTGGTGATATTTGCATAAAATCAGTGAATATTCAACAAGACCCTGCCTACTTCTTAATCTGCTCTGCCTCCGATAGTGCAGGTTTATATTATGCTACATTTTCACAAAGTGTTTGCAAGTGAGACAATATAACGGATATAGCTGAAAACATCACCAGTGTATGCATAATACATGTCCGTTTAAGCATTATCCACAAATATGACACATACTGAATGAATGGAAAAAAATAAAACTAGCGATCTAGCTGGGATTCGAACCACGCATGGACTAGAAAGTTGATTGGATTAGCTTCTACATCGTTTATACCACTACACGAGCCGCTGAAATCGATGCCAGATTTTTATATATATATTGAACTGTTAGTCAAAGTTAACACAGGTTAACATAAGTGAGAAATATACACCCATGTTAACTGGTGCCATCACAATTTAACATGGGCATATGCAAGCCTCAAAACAACAAAATAGGTTTATCTTTCTAATTCTCTAATCTTTCTAATTTTCTAAATTAGAAAATAGTTTAGCCTACTTACTGCTCGTTCAGCAGCCTGTTGCAAAACATTCACTTAGCCTAGATGTTTGCTATAATGAATATCTTGATCGATTGACAAATAAGCTGTCACAAGACAACATAGATCTACATTCATTTAATAGGAACACCATGCTATTGCATAGATACAAAATAACCAGTGGTGCAATTGGTTAGCAGGGTGGACTATTGCTGCTAGCTTGCTATTTTAGTGAGCAGTTCGAGGCCTAAGTGATCTTCATAATTTTTGCTTTCTGCACAAAAAACGAGCAACTCTGATGGGGTCATTTGTTACTGTTTGTGATGCAAAATTACTGAGGCAAAATTAATCTGCATTATTCAAGGCATGCATTCGCTGTGTTTGCTCATGTTATAGGCTATCACCAGTTTACATGGACATCAGAATAGCTAGTAAGCTAGTAGACTAGTCTAATAGACTAATAACAAGCGTTGCTCTCTGTAGCGTAGTGGTGATAGTGCTTACTGCTTAGAACATTTTGCCTCAGTGAGACTCATGTTCGAAACCCAACAAAACCTTCGCTGATTTACTTTGACACATTTCCTGTTTGCACAACATTTTGTGTGGATGCTTAAGCAGACATGCATTATACATAGCGATTCCCGCATGTTTTCGGCAAGATCTTGCTTCATATTCTGTCACGCACTGTAGGCTTGTGAAAATGTGAATCTCCAGCACTGGAAGGGTGGAGGCAGAGCAAAGCGTTGTTAACAAGTAGGCAGGGTCTAGTTGAATATTCACGGATTTTATGCAAATATCACAAGTTAACCTGCTCACCATCTAAACTGGAACAACGGCCGTGGTTTTGGCGCGCCTTACTGAGAACGTCTGACTGCCGCTCTCTCTTTTTTCAAGCTCCGCTTTCATATTTCCTAATTGTCTCATGCGAAGCCATTGTTGTCTGTGATAGCATGCATTGATAAAGGGAAAGACGTGACGATAAGACATTTGTTTTCTTTTTTAAATGTCCCGCGCCGGGGCCCCCTAGTGGCCGGGGCCCGGGGCAGCAGCCCCTTTGCCCGATGCACAAACGCGGCCCTGCACACAGCGGTTGTATTGTAGGCTACCACGGTCTATGGTAGCAACCATGGAGGTATTATATATAACTGGAGAGAGTGACTAAGTCCCGCCCCCATTCATTTCAATGGCCCATGCTAGGCTAGTACGGAGCCCCCCTGGGGACAGGGTGGGCAATATTTTTAGACCGCACTTTTGCGTTCCCACGCAATACTTTTTGCGTTCCCTCGCAATACTTTTGCGTTCCCTCACAATAGTTTTTGCGTTCCCTCGCAATACTTTTGCGTTCCCTCGCAACAACTTTTGCGTTCCCTCGCAATACCTTTTTGAGTTCCTCAGGATCATTTTTGTTCTGTTGCTTTGCAGTTTCAACTTGGGCTCCATACATTTCAGTCCCCATTCACGCAGCGCTGTCAGCACGTTAGTTCATGGTCAGTGTCATATCAGAGCGCACAGTGAGTGAGTGGGATCTAGTGGGGGGAGAGGGTAGGCTAACTCAATGCACACACACACACACACACACAGCAGACGGCAACATGGATTCACGAGAGAACGGGATCCGTGAGAGGAGAAATAGTTGCTGCAACTTGCACAGCTGTGAGGCTCCTTATGAACTGGCATAACTATAGTTGCCAGCCTCACACAGTAACATTAAAGTGAGGATTTTAAAGTATCGTTTGTCCAATTCGACATGGGATGTTACGGAGCCCCCCTGGGGACAGGGTGGGCAATATTTTTAGACTGCACTTTTGCGTTCCCACGCAATACTTTTTGCGTTCCCTCGCAATACTTTTGCGTTCCCACGCAATACTTTTGCGTTCCCTCACAATAGTTTTTGCGTTCCCTCGCAATAGTTTTTGCGTTCCCACGCAATACTTTTGCGTTCCCTCGCAATAGTTTTGGTGTTAAGAAAACCGTTTTCTTCCTCTGGTATGTTGGGGGCTCTGTACGCAGATCCCATTCACGTAAGAGGCGCGCTGTCATAGGCTTGGCTAGGCTACTGGTCCAGGCTGGCTCTCACAAACAGGTAAGTTTGGATGTTTCAGTTAAATCGTTTTGACTAAGTTTAGTGTGCGTTGCCGATTTGGTTATGTTAAACAACTGCATGAACTGCTTGAACGTTCCTCCCTGAGCCGCGAGCACCACCAAGCCACTAACAATGTAAAGTAGGTGCTTCAGTGCCTGCACTATCTACAGATTAAAAGTTAAAGTTTTAGTTGGTACTGCTGTGCACTAGTGGTTTGTATCAGCTGCAGTCACATGAGTAGACTAACCTAATATCATAGTGAGTGGAATCTGGTGGGGGGGGGGGGGAGACCGAATGTAGCCTACACACACACTCAGCAGACGGCAACAGGATTCACAAGATAAAGGGATCTTCCTGTGAGGTGAGGGAGTAGCTAAATTGCCACAGCTTGCACAGCTGTAAGAATTGTATGAAATATAGCTAATTTATTATACAACAGTGATGGTAAGTAGCAACTTCAGTGTGCCTTATGTACGTTCATGTTTTCTTTTACTTTTTCGTGTTTATACCGTCGACTGGCTACTTAAGCTCAGGTACTGTAACAGCTCCGCTAGCATAATAGCTAATTGCTAACCCTAACATCACAAAGCTAGTATCGTATCGTAGGCTACAGTTCAACATATGACAGCACCTGAACGTACCAGACGGGAATTTTGTTAGCTAATCATGGTTGTGGGACGCAACTTGACTGTTCAAAACAAAGCGTCTATGTGTGTAACACATTCCCATGTTAATAGCGTCAAACAGAATTTGTCAGAGATTCTTGTCAACCATTTTAGAGCCATAGCTGTAAGTTAACGTATTTTATTCTGTGTTTCATCTTGTCTAGACATGGACCAGGATCTTGAGTCTTTCCTAATATCAAGGAATGTCAGTGAGGACAACCTGCAGAGAATGAAAATGGACGAAGTATGTAGATTATGTTGATAATTTCACAGATCTTAACTGGAGTAATAACTTGTTGTCTACAGCATGTTGAATACACACTGAAATTAGTAGGAGTTTGTATTAACCATGTCAAAAAAATTTACATTGCAACTGTGCCTAGATTAATCTAGACCACCCAAATCTTCTACACTGCCTTTTCTGAAAATGATTAGGCTAACACATTTTGTATGTCTGCGCGTGGTGTGGGTGGGTGGGTGAGTGTGGGTGCTAAACAATAACTTTGTTTGTTATTGCAGATTGACAGAGCTGTCTTAAATGTTATGACCGATGAAGAGATGGCCAAATACATCCCCTCTTATGGCAGCCGCCTGGCGGTCCGGTCATTTTGTCGCATAAAGGAAACTGATGGGCCTACAACCACAAGCATTCAAAGGCTCCGTCAAAAGATTGCAGAGGGAAGGATTTGTAAAAGAAAAGGATCTGCTGCCAAATCTTCCTCAGAGCCAAAGGATGACCTGATGGCAAGACACAAGAACACAAATGCCATAAGAAGCAAACGGAGGATTGAAGTAGGTTGGCTACATTATCAGAATCATTGCTTTCATCAAGTGAGGTCTAAGAATGGTGGAGGAACAAGGCATCTGGTGCTGGAGAAAAGTACCTCAGTGAAACAGATGATGGTGATGGCAAAGAATCTGTTCTTCCCAGAGGGCAAGTCACCTAAAGGACCTATTGAGGACTTTACATATGAGATATGTGATTTCAAGAAACAGCCTGTGGCCACAACTAGTACTATCGCAGACCTTTATGAGCAGTCAAAGCTGAAAATGGTTAGACTTTACCTGTGTACAAGACCATTTGTACATTCAATCACAGAGTCTGACACTTCAGCCACTGAGAACCATGAACAGGTATGTATTAATAAATCCGTTTTTTTAATGATTTATGTTAATCAGCCGTTTGTAAACATTTCGGACACAAATAAATAATGTGTACTGTGATACTTCTTTAGATTTCTTAGCAATGGGAAATATTCATGCAGCCTTTATTAGAATATTGTATCACATTGTGGCAATGGTAATATAAACCAAAACTAGAAAATAAACCAAAGTTGCGGTCATTTCAGGTCAAAGGTCCAAATCCTATGCATGATCCTGAGGCAGATAAAGAAGATGAAGCTGAAAGCTCTCCACAGTCCTCCACACCAGATGTAAGCCTACGTTTCTCAAGTCCAGTGCAACTTCATCATGATGCAAGTCCAGTCCATTCCATTGCTGACACAGAAGGACTACCAGCCATGCCCTCCTACCAGGTCCATAACATTTCCTACAGCTTTGAAGTCCCTGCAATGTTACTGGACCCCAATGAAAATGAAGTTTTCGTCTTGCAAAGTGAATGGAGAGGACAAGAGATTTCCAATGATGCTGATGAAACGCTTCCAGTCATGCGGGTAAGTTCTGAGCTGTTTTAGTGGCACTTTTCCATACAGAGTACCTACTGTACTCTACTCAGTACCAGGTCATTAGCATTTCTAATTAAATTGGCTCAGGCCAATCCAAACTTTTCTCATCTGTTGTTCCTCGCTGGTGGAACACACTGCCAGTTCCTACAAGGGCAGGGACATCCCTCTCCATTTTCAAAAAACTCCTGAAGACCCAGCTCTTTAGAGAACATCTCCTCTCATAGCAACACTTACAACAAGTCTTGCTGATCCTAGCACTCACCAGCCGTCTTAAACTGACACGTAACTGTTAAAAACAGCACTCACTGATGCACTTATTCTTACTGTACTCTAATGTTTTTTAAATTGTCCTAATATTGTTGAGAATTGCTCTAAAACTTAAACTGTTTACCATGTTGTTAGTCGCTTTGGCTAAAAATGCGTCAGCCAAATGTAATGTAATGTAATGTAATTTCCATTGCAAATTGACATGGCCCATACCGTGGTCCGTTTTGTATTGATTTCATGTCGGTTCTCTTCAATTCTGTCTATGTCTCTGTCGTCCAGATGTTTGTGTCGTTTCGCTTCTTTGCCTTCCTCTGTGTCGTTTTCTTTTCTTTTTCTTTTCTTGTGAAAGACAACTCAGCCTTCATCCAAGAATCGAAATCTGGGTAATCTCCAAGAATATTAAAACTAATATTAAACTCATCCATTGTGCCGGATGTTTTGGAAGTTTGTCCGTTACAAAGTATCTGCAGGTCAACTCGCGTAGCTTAGCAACAGAGTATTATAAAGTAATAAGTGGCCGGACTACTTGCGCAGTAATATGAAAGACGTGAAATAGAAGCACAAAGCCCATTTTCCTTGACAGCGGTCTGTTATACTTAGCAACGGTCTGTTATTCAGAATTAGCAGACCGCCGAATGTTGGGAAGGCCCATTCCAGTGAATGGAGCATTCTGCAGCATTATGAAGAGGCGTGTAATAATGACTAGTAAGCTGTTGATGTATGTGGTTCAGTAATTAACCTTTCCAACTTATGAAAATGTTTCTCTTGTAGGAGATTGCAGTGATGTCAAATACTCAGCCACACTCAGCTGATCAGAGCAACACACAACCAAGTTTGGATGATCCACAGCCAAACTCAAGGATTGACCAGGACATGCACAGATTAGGCAACTCTCAACAGACACCTGTACCCTTATTGGTAAGTCTGGAGTGTAATTCTTACTCATCAAAGTCATTAAAATGGGAAAGTATATTGTTTTGTTATGTAGTTAAGTAATTAATATTTCTGTGTTATAAAAATGTTCCTTTTGCAGGAGAGTGCAGCAATTTCAAACATTCAACCACCCACCGCTGATGAAGGCAACCAGGTGTTGCATGGATTCGGGAATGCTCAATTCACTCCAGAGATTATTCATCCACCATCGATACCAGGTGAACAACAGCTTGATTATTCTGGATTATCATTTGACAATATTCATAAACGTTTATTTTTTAAGTTCCACTTCATGGTCCACTCCAAGGGTGCCAATAGCTGTACGTGCTGTGCAAAAGGGTAGCTTAAATAAAAAGTTGGTGGTTGCTATGTGCATGTGGGTGGGGTGTGTGTGTGTGTGTGTGATCTTTTGAGTAATGAGTGTGGACAATAAAGATTATCTCTCTTTATCTCTCTCTCTCCCTCTATCCACATCACTATCCATCTATCTAGATGTTCCAGATACACTGGATGGGCAAACAACAGATGAACCAATTACACTAACTATTAGAAGAGGACATTGTCTCAGTGATCTGATTCAAGCCTTCAAAAACCCAGATATTTTAAATATGGATGTCTCCATCAAGATGCGCCTTCCAAATGGAGCACTGGAGGAAGGAGAGGGTAGTGGTGTTACAAGAGATTGCCTAACAGAGTTTTGGACAGATTTTTATGAGAGGTGCACCTTGGGAGGGGACGTTAAAGTCCCATTTATTAGGCACGATTACCAGTTTGAGGAATGGCAGGCAGTTGCCAGAATTTTAGTAGTTGGTTGGAAATTTGCACGCTACTTTCCAGTTAAACTGGCACCTCCATTTCTTGAAATGGCTTTATATGGTACAAACACCAGCAGCTTGAAGGACTCGTTCTTACAGTATGTCTCAGATAACGAAAGACAAGTTCTTCTTAAGGCTTTGGAAGATTTTAACTCTGTGGAGAAGGATGATCTATTTGATGCTCTTGAGATACATGATTGCCTGCAAATGCCAAATGAAGAGAATCTCATACCACTGCTGTCACAATTGGGACACAAGGCTCTCCTTCAGGCACCATTGTTTATCATAGAGAGTTGGCGTCCGATTTTGCAACACTTTGCAACATCTATGCCACCTGATGTTCTGCATGGTGTTTTATGTCAGAAAATACCTACTGCCAAAGCTGTGAAGGAGCTTCTGATGTTCCCGCACAATATGTCTCCTCTACAAACAACAGTTGCCAGATACCTGAAGAGATACATAGGAGATATGGATACGCACAACCTTCAGCTTTTCCTCCGCTTCTGCACTGGATCCAATTTGATTGGGAAAAAAATCACTGTTGAGTTCATTGAGACCTCAGAATTTCAAAGACGACCTCAATCCCACACATGTGGCTGCATTTTAAAACTACCTGTAGGTTACCACAACTATCCAGAGCTGCGCTGTGATTTTAATAACATACTTGCCAGCTCTGTTTGGGTAATGGATTACATCTAGGTATGATTTGATAAATTGTGTTTTGTTCATAGGTTATATCCTGTATTTTTTTACATTTTCTAGAGACTGATGTAAGCTTACCATGCAGTTTGTTAATGACAGGGACTTGTGTGCTTGTTGGTTTGTTTTTTTCCCCACTGAGGAATGTCATACTGTTCAGAAAATATTATTTCCTGTTTCTGCATTGCGTGATGACTCTTGCATTAAGGCTCATGCATTAAGATGTTAATGAGTTAACTCCAACAGTTTTAACTACTTGAATGAGATCTGTTGTGTCCTAGCAAGTATTAACTTTTACTGAAGGGCTGGTTTTATAATGCTGTTTGCACTTTGTTCCATGTGCATTGATCAGTTCAATAAACTGGGAACATTTTTCACTTTTGCTGCAGTATGCACATTCATTCTGTATTCCTTCATAGATGTACAGTAGAGGGCTGTCATGGATTTGTATAGTAAAATCAAATTGTGCATTGCAACAAAGGTTGTTGAAAAAACAAATGACAAATGTTATGCCAAGACATACATTTTAATTCCAGGCAATATTTTGTATGTATTGTAGGGGAGCACTGCTTGACAACACACCTTTTCAAGCACTACAATGTTCCAAATTATGGTTTTGAAAAAAAAAAAAAACACAGATGTAAACGTAATGTAAATGTAAAATAATTTTAGAAAAAATGAAGTACAGCATACCTCCTGATTGCATGACAACGTGCATGCAGCTCTGCAAATAAACAATGCAGAACACTGTGTTGTATTGTGAAATGTAGTTAAGTTAGTGTAGTGTTTGCACATATGGGACCACATCTTTTTGGGAGTAGCTGCAGTCTATGTGTCATGTCCAAAAGCAACTCTATCAAGATTGAAGAACCTGGTGAGCTCTGATCTCAGTGAAAGGTAGAGCTCAATGGCCATGTATGCATCCACAGGAACCTGTAAGTTTCTTTCTGCCATTATGCTGGTACAGAGGGTGAACAGATCATCGTTACAGGCAATGGCACGGCGATGGGTGCAAAACTCCTCACACCTGGCCAGATCCTCCTCTTCCACGGGGCACAAATGGTCCTCTGTGCCATATAACTCTGGAATGGTGTACATAGCATCAGGTCGACCATGGGGAACATGCACATTCTTTGAAGGACGAATCAGGTGGTTGTTCCAGGTATTTTTGGTGCAGTCCAGTTCATCCTGCAGAGGTGGAAAAATAGATCAAACACATTTTAAGCAACTGAATATTTTCCAAACTTCCTCAGACCACTGTCTGTAGGCTACTCTAGCCATTACAATGTAATGTACATAGATATATGACAAGTTGAAACCCCAACTAAGTATGGATCATGGAGACCCGCAGCGGTAACAAAACAGACAGGAGACAGACAGACTCTGCGGCGAAACCGCTGGCACCTCCGTGACAGCAGAGACGCCCCAGACACAAGGGACACACAGCATACAGATATGCAACACGCACAACAACACAGCCCCCACACCCTGCACCTGCCAACCACCTGCGACCCACAGACCAACAGCAGCCTGGTTACATGACAAGGTCTGGACGTATCTCCAGATCAAAGCCAACTCTCGACCTGTAATGTAAAGGGTGTGGGCGGATTGCTGCCCTAAAATTAAAAAGAAAAGAAAGAAATGTAATCACTTACCTGTTACCTGAAAATGTGTTCTGTTCACTTACCTAAATCCCCTTGGTTTACTGAACTTGTTACTTAAAAAAAGAAAACAAAAGAGAAATATAATCACTTACCTATTACCTGAAAATGTGTTCACTTACCTGAATCCACCTGGTTTACTGTACCTGTTACTTGAAAAAATGAGTTCACCTACCTGATACCTACCTGTGACCTTACCTGTTACCTGAAAATGTGCTCACTTACCTGAATTCACTTGGTTTACTGTACCTGTTACTTGAAAAATTAGTAGCCTACAAAGTATACTTACCTGTGACCTGAGTCTTAGAAGAAAGTTACACTTCACACGGATGCTCATGTAATGGAGGTGAGCGAGGTTAAGCAAGGTTCTGTCTGGCAGGCTATGGCTGAAATGAAAGTAGGTTAATAGAAAACGTTTAACTTACCTGTATTAAGGCCAGAAAGCAAAACAACATTAGGTTCTTGTCCAGGAAATCGCCCACGAAATCCCCCTCGTCTTTTAAACGGTGAAAGTGTTCCAGCCAGAAGTCCACGCACTGTTTGCGAAGGAAGCCCCACCAGCTCTCGATCCTTTGATTACTTGTGCTTTTCCCATATATGAAGCTTCGCTCACCTCCATGAGCATCTGTGTCATTACGGCGAAAGTAGCGCTGCATATCACGGATGGAGCTGTTTTCTGTCCCCATGTCGGTCCTGACAATGCGTGGACATCCCCCAAGCTCCTGGGCCGTCTCTAAGTAGTACCCACCAACAACCTTAGGGTCACTACTAGTGTTGTACGCATTCAACCATAGCATTCGTCTAGAAAACCCATCAATAGCCCCGTTGATACAGATACCAAAGGGCTTCAACTTGTCGTAGGAGTCTACATGCCAAATAAAATTTGGTCCCTTGGCAAAGTAAGCCCTTCGAGACAGTCTCCGGCGTCTCCTGAGTTCTGTACTCTCTGGATCCAGTGTCGACAATATCATCCGAACATCCTCCTTCCGGATGGACATGCCCTTTTCGACACATCTGGCGTGCATAACTCTGTAGCCATGCAGGCCTCCAGAGCCTCGGAGTTCGTCCCGGATAAAGCGCACGGCATCTTCTAGTGCATCATATCTCCGCCGAAACAGACCGTTTTTCTTTAAAATACGCTTCAGAGTCTTCAAGCACATAACCACATTGTGTCTCACCGCCAAAGCCTCCAGCATATTTTTGTATGTGAGCCCCATGTTAAAGTAAAACTTAATCAAGTTGAGGTTATCCATGATGTGCGAACCAATGGACCTGTGTGTCTCCTACGCCAGACTGGGAATACAGAGCCCTGCAATAGACCACTCCAAACTATTGCGAGGGAACGCAAAAACTATTGCGAGGGAACGCAAAAGTATTGCGTGGGAACGCAAAAACTATTGCGAGGGAACGCAAAAGTATTGCATGGGAACGCAAAAACTATTGTGAGGGAACGCAAAAGTATTGTGTGGGAACGCAAAAGTATTGCGAGGGAACGCAAAAAGTATTGCGTGGGAACGCAAAAGTGCGGTCTAAAAATATTGCCCACCCTGTCCCCAGGGGGGCTCCGTAGGATGTGGCACGGCTCACTGAGGAAGCAGCAGCATAGAGTTATTGTGAGGAAACACAAATTATTGCGAGGGAACTCAAAAGTTATTGCGAGGGAATGCAAAAAGTATTGCGAGGGAACGCAAAAGTATTTCATGGGAACGCAAAACTATTGCGAAGGAACGCAATAGTGCGGTCTAAAAATATTTACCAACGTGACCTAAAAATATTTACCAATGTGACCCTTCCCGGGCTCCGTAGGCTAGCTACTTCAGCCAAAAAAGTTTGAAATTGACCGCAGCCATCTTTATGAAAATGGCGTTTCATGGGTGTTCGTTTCCGGCACCAGGTAGAATTAGCCTATTAGATTCCACGTTACAGACAGAGACAACGTAAGGTACAACGGAATGTCGTTGATGAAGATTGGACATTCCCTCAGAGGAAAAGAAGTTGTTCGTGAACGCGCTTCACTTCACCTCGTTATAAGCGCAAATGTATTTCATTGGTTGGGATAACATTTTGGGAATGGTGGTAGAAGTTTGCCCTGTCTCTGAAGTCCTAGGTTATTTAATGTGATGTTCATATGTGATAATAAACAATGCGAATCAATATTGACTCACTTTAGGCTACACAAATAATGATCCCTAAATGTATATTTGGACAGGCTGTGTACTAATTGCGCAATAAGCTATTCAACGAAAATGACTAATTATGTAGACATGGGACGAAGAAACTTGTGGATAGCTGGGATTTTTGCTGCACCCAGTGTGAATTTGCAGCTTGTTAAACCTAGGCTACATTTGCAGGCAGACGAAATGAAGGCAACGCAAATTAAACTTACCGATAGAAGCGCAAATCCCTCGGGTATTGAGGTTCGAGCAGGCATTTCAAGAGTCTGCAACTGTTGTTGGATATTTGGCTTTTGCTTCGACTGGCAGCCTGGCCATTTAAATCAAATGCATGGCCTAATCATGTCAATGTTGCAAGAAAGCAAACTAAATAAGCTTCGTTTTAAATGACTTGGGGAGGTTACATGATCCCGACGTTGCCTTGTCATGGACTACAGGTAGGCTACTACAGCGTTTTAAAATATTTCATATACACAACGCAATGAGTAGGCTAATAATTGGATATAGGTCATTGCTATGCATACATTTATTGTCATAGTCAGTTACCTTGTCAACCCACAAATAAGGCAAATAATAGTATATGACAACATTTACTTTTTTCTTTTATGTACCACAAAGTCTGGTATAATAAGCCTACAATGTAGGCATTAAGTCAAGTATCAGTAGCTTAATCCAAGTAGTTAGTTGTTTTATTTGTCGTCTTCCAGAAATGCAAACCAACATGGACGCGCGAGGACGCTCGTGCCCAACACTAAACTCGTGCATGAGCTGTCATCTACCAATCAGCATGTAAAAACTGGTGCCGGAAGTTGCAACCATGTAACGCCATGTTTTCAAAAATGTCGGCGGCCAAATGCCATGCTAAGTGGCTGAAGCTAACCCTTCAAATCCTGACCCCCTGGTAGCAACATATTCCATTGATGAGAGATATGGCGCACTAATCCTTTAAATCAAGGTGCTGTACTAGGCTACTCACACCCACTGAGTCTTTAGAGCTTTAGGAGACGGGCCGTGACACACTGACACTCATAAAACACCTCGCTCGCAAGTGGACATCAAAAAAATGTTTGCTTTTGTGTGCTTTGTTCCATTGAAGATTATAGGCTAGTTAAATGGAACAAAACAAAGTCCTAGACCAGCACGACATAATAGTTATGGGCATAAGCTAGTAGAGCTTCTAGGCATGTAATGGGACGCAAGCATAAGGCACAAACCCGAGAAGATTGGCTGGCTCACTGGCTCTATAGCGCTATGTGATGTCATCCACACGCGCCAGTTATCGGTCATTCTTGTATTTACTATACAAGCTCCGCAATGGAAGTAAATCGTGATGAAGCGGAGCGATGCATTGAAATAGCAACCACTGCTCTTAGAAATAATCATTTAGAAAAGGCGCGGAGATTTCTAGAGAAAGCTCAAAGACTGTTCCCATCAGATCATGCAAAAGGTACAGTTGCATTTCATCTTCATGGCTAGCATTTGCTCGCTTTAATCCCATGGAAAATCAGGGCCCATCGGTCGCTTATTCAGTGAGCCGTTGTGACCTCGTTGCCGTTTTATATTCGTTGGTAGTATCGTTGTGAAACTTGGCAGTATAGCAAATTAACCGGGTCAGGTGCACAATTAAGAATAACTGGGATATTTTGGAGTAGGGAGCCCGTGTGACGTTAGGTTACATTTTGCCTTCACCGCCTGTTAGGCTAACGTTAATATATGTCCCATCAAAGTAAAAGTTAGCCAGTCATTTTAAAACAATTCCTGGCATATTTCATGTAACGTTAGGGAAACCTATTAGGACGTTAAGGAAACATATCCTCCCATAGAATAGAATGTTGCCATTTGTTGCAGAAGAGTCCAGCAAATGATACAACAAAGCTACATAGCGACACCAACGTTAGGCTACCTATCAACATCACACTGTTTAGCCCTGATGTTAAGCTATGCATGGACAGCAGCTGACCGTGACAACTGACACTGCTCTGTTTTAGCTTTGCTAGAGGAAATTGAGACGACGGGCAATGGCTCCAGTGAAGGAAGTTCAGCAGGAACGGGAAACGGCACAGAGACACGACGGAGAGCGAACGTCGAAAATGACAGTGTGAAGTTCGGAAAGGCCTCAGACTCCTCGAAATCCTACACGTCAGAACAATTAGATGCTGTGAAAAGGTGTTTACAGCTTACGAAATGTTTTGCATTGTATTCTCTAAGCAATGCTTAATGCATGTAGTGATCACTTTCAGCCAACATTTGATGTTTCTCTCTTTGCAGAGTAAAACAATGTAAAGATTATTATGAAATCCTCGGGGTCAAGAAAGATGCCAATGAAGAGGATCTTAAGAAAGCTTACAGAAAACTTGCTTTAAAGTTCCACCCTGATAAAAACCATGCTCCAGGTGCAACGGAAGCATTTAAAGGTAGGCTTATTGCTGAATGAAACATTTTTTGTTTTCCTATTAGTCTCGTGGTAGTTTCCCAGACATGTTTGCATGCTGCAACAGCAGTATAGAATACAATGTCTGGACAATGACACTGAACTGACACCTGGATTTAGATCGTAGTGTAGGGCCTCCTTTTGCAGCCAATGCAGCATTAATTAGTCTTGATAGATACAAATAGCCTCATTATTAGTTATTTGCAATAGGCTTAATTTTTTTAACTAATAATGTGGTGATTACTGTAGGTCATTAGTGTCTGCCAAATATAATAAAGATAAACACAAACAAGTCCTTTACAGTGTCCAGAGGGATTTTGAGCCAATCCAGAACAGTGGGTGCACAGTGCAATGCAGGTCTGCGAGATGCTGGTGGAAGAAACTGCTTTGAGTCACTCCTCCTAAAACACCCTGAAGTGGCTTAATGATATTCAGATCTGTTGGCTGTCCAGTGCAGGTGGACATGTTTCACACTGACCCAAACAGCCCAAGACTTGCACTACTGGCACCATGGAAACTGACATTTGGCATTGACATGATAGCAACCTGAATATTGATTGTATGGAGCTCCGAATAAACAGTTTTGGTGGAAACACTTAGAGTCGAGATGCACATTTACTTCTGAAGTTTGAAAGCCAGGAAGACAGCTTTTATGTTTTTGTTTTTTTTAAATACAATCTGGTTAGTACTGACAGACAGCTTCCTCTTGCTTTGACAGCTACCCCTGTTGGATGTGGTTTGTCCTTTGTGGTGGTATGCTAACACTACCCTGAATAGCGTGGCTCTTGATACGCCAAAAAGACTGTCCTGGTTACAGGTGCCCCAGGGAGAGACACACTGTAAAATTACTCTTATGTAAGATCAATACTTTCCAAGATACAGCCAGTTTTACAGGGGGAGGGGGTGTCGATTTTGTTCGTGCTCTTTTTTTTGTCAAAGTTCACAAGCCCACAGCGCAATAACTAAACCATGTAGGAGGCTCAAATTTTGCATGCTGGTACATAAATAGGAATAGTATGTAGCAAAATCGACACGTTTGGTCTGGATAATCCTGCATGGTCATGGCTGTCCCTCAAAGTTGATACAAATTTTATTGGAGTTTTTGGCTGGGCTCTGTTTAAGCCTTCAGAAGACATATTTGTACTCAACATAGGCTCTTGATTTATTTTCCTTACTGAGGTAAGTAGAAACACTCTCACAAAAAACAATGAACAGAAAATAAATTCCTTCAGGGTCTGAACAGCAGACCTTAGAAGCCTAAAAAAATATTTTGGTTCTCATTTTCAGAGCTCCTAAACACCTTGTGGGAATATACAAAGATTTTTTAAATATTTTTTTCTTTATTGTCCATGATCTTTTCTTTTTAAAAACACCAATTTGACTTGTCTTATGCAAATCTTTCTTTTTCACTTTCCACCCTGAACATGGGCAAAATGCACCATTGACATCAATATGTTTTGTATAGAGCTACCACAGGTTACTCTATACAACCACAGGTGGCAGTGTGGTGACTCTATATAAAGCATATTGATGTCAATGGGGCATTTTGCCCATGTTCAGGGTGGAAAATAAAAAAGAAAGATTTGCATAAGACAAGTCAAATTGGTGTTTTCAAAAAGAAGGGATCATGGAGAATAAGGAAAAACATATTTAAAAAATCTTTGTATATTCCCACTGTACTGAAACATTAAATTTCACCCGAAAGCCAGATCCCTAACTTTTTGTGAGTAGTTTAAGGACAGCTATGCTAAAGTTCTGCTGATACAACATTTACACCACTCTTATAGATGGATTGTAAAGTGAAGTTTGGCCACCAGGCTGCGCATATATAGGCATGAAACCTCAAACACTGTTTCAGTGTCAGTGTTAAGTTTTAGTTTCACCGCCCAACCCCTATATTCAGTGGAAGGTTGATCAAATAATTGACCAGTTCCAAGATTTTTCTATTTTTTTTTTATTTTACTGACCCTGGGTTCTACTTAAACCCTTTGATGCAGGGTTAATGCGCTTGTAAATGTTAGTCATTATCTAACCTATTCTCAGTTTTACTGGTGATTGTTATGTAATGTTTTCCCTCCCCGGCTTAGCTATTGGTAACGCGTATGCGGTGCTGAGTAACAATGAGAAGAGGCGACAGTATGACCGTCTGGGCGAGGAGAGGGCAAATCCATCCAGACATGGCCCGTCAGCGGGAGACTTTGAGGCAGACATCTCGCCAGAGGACCTCTTCAACATGTTTTTTGGAGGTGGCTTCCCATCAAGTGAGTGCATTTTTGGAATGAAGAAGAGAAGATGCTGTTAGGTTCATTTGCAAATTCAGTTTGTAGATTTGAATTGTGGCATAGGTTTGCAGAAAATATTTACATCTAAAGGCATATGTAATAGCTCAAATGTGTGCATGTTCTATTATCAGTATTTCCATGTGTACACTTTTATTTTATTTGACCAAATCCATGTATCTTGACAGCACTTACAATTCCTATCAGACACTAATTCCTTTAATGATGTACCAGTATTTGACCTAAACTGGTAGTATGTCTGTGGATGTGTAGTTCAAGTGTGGTGCCTATGTACAAGCAGATGAAAACACAGTTTGCTTTACTGCCTCTTGGAGAGACCAAGCCATGCACGTCTCCTGGTATGGCTTTAAGTAAATTAGAACTCTCACTTATGCTCAAATGTTATTATTATTATTCTGTTCTTATTTTATGCATTGATTTCAAATGGGCCACCAAAACTTTAGTCCACTTGCTCAACCTTCAGGCTTACTGAATCAAACTTCTCTCCTCCACAGGTAATGTCCATGTGTACAGTAATGGCCGAATGCGTTACCAGCAGAGAGCAGAGAGACGAGAGCCTCGGAGAGAGGTAAGTTGGGTTTACAGATGTTAACGTATTTCCTGACGTCAACATCTATAAACATCTATTTCATTTCCCACATTAAAATACATTTTCTCCCTTGACTTAGTTAAATTGGTTAAATCTAGCACAGGTAGTACGTAGTTGTACTAGACTAGTAGTTTATCATATACTATTAATAAAACTGTATCATGAATATCTGCCCAGGTTGTGCTCCATGCTAAATTGTGGTATATCTGCAGCAGTCTACATGAATACATGGTTGAAGCTGTAATAAGCAATATATTTGATAACAAAAATCCTCCAAGAAGCAGACATGTCTCTGGGACTTCAGAACAGCTTATTTTTGTGCTTTTGTGTTTTTTTGTTACAACTTAATTTCAATTCAGTTTCAGTTGTTTTGAATAGAGCAGACCTTCCTCTGCAATATGGTACTTCTCCAAAATGCCCAATAGAGGGCACTGTTGATCTAATTACAATCGTATGACATGTAGCGCTCAGGTCAGCGTTACTCAGTGAAATGAACAACTAAGTGCATAAAATAGTACCTGCATATGTCAGTCATACCATAGATATTCTAGTCCTGTACAGGTACTCTCTCTCTCTACATGTTTAGATGCGTTATTTTTATGATCCACACATATGTGGGATTTTTACCCACATTTTTAAGTGGTATTATCTACATTGCCATTGGTTATCAGTGTGACTGTGTGAGGCTCATCTTGACTTTGTCTTGATCTCCACGCCTCCTCCTGGTCGACAGATAACCCCCTGCTGTCCAGGCGTGAGAGGTGTGTGTGGCTCGAGAGGGACACTCATGCTAATCGTGTTCCTCCTCTTAACTGTCTCCCCCCTCCTCTCTGCCCTCTTGCCTTATCACAGGGTGGACTGGCCTTCTTTGTCCAGATCATGCCTGTGCTCATCCTAGTGATTGTGTCCGCCCTCAGCCAGCTGATGGTGGCCAACCCCCCGTACAGTCTCAGCTACAGACCGTGAGTAAAGAGTGTGGCCCTGAATGTACAGTCAGAGGGGCAAAGGGGACGGCGGTGGCTAAGGAGATAGACGAGCCGTTCTGTGACCGGAGGGTTGCTGGTTGGAGCCTGACCCCTCCTGACACTGAAGCCCAAACTGCACCCCATGTGCAGGCTGGTGCTTTGAATGCAACCTCCGCCATCCGTTAATGAGTGTGTGTGAACGGGCAAATGTGAGGTATGAAATTGTAAAGCGCTTTGACTACTCGGAGGAGTAGAATATATAGCGATATATAAATTCACTCCGCTTGCTATTTAACACTTACAAAGTGTTTAGGAACAAATGGCATTTGAGAGAATTGGCTGTAAGTACAATATGAATAGACATCATTGCAAGATATGCAGTTGTGGGATATCTTGGTGAGATACTTTTATGTGACACTTAAATTTCAACATGGTTAAATTCTGCACAATCTGGCAGAAATACTGCCACAATTTGCACACTACAGCATCAACCAGACCTCTGTTAGTCTGCCATCGCTCGAGTCCAGCAGAAATGTCCTCAAGCACTTTTTTGTCACTCATATTAGATCTAGCTGATCATTTTTGTTCATGATTGTGTATTTAGCTTATTTATCACACATTTATCAACATACAAAACACATTTACAAATGCAGAACAACATTAATAATGCATGATTAATGTGTTTGTACACACAGTAGGTGGTTTATTTTTATTCCACTCTACACAAGTTGGCCATCATCCATATGTCTAATTCATCAGTGGTACAGGATGAACAAACTGGCATGCCGTTCAGCAGCAGGCCTGTTGTGCTGTAAAGTATTAAAGCAATCCCTGGATCTGATCCCTGGCTAATCCCCCACCAAATTGTGTGATTAGCAATAAGATCATGTGAGAGTGGGAACATATTGCACGACATGGTAATCCATGACTGAGCGGTGCCAAAATAACCCCCCTTTCTGTCGATTTTGACGGAAGTTTGAGAAAAGCCATGTTTTCAACAAATGCCGATAAACAGTATTTCAGGGGGGAGAAAGAAGGTGGGTGCTCCTGACCTCTATGCGGTCCAGAGGGCCAAGGATTATCATTACTTTGGGGAGGAGGGGGGCGGTGATCGATCCTTTAGGTCCTGGGGTGAAAACGGTGTTGGGGACAGGGTCTTCAAGATAGCAGCCTGTCCAGTACCTGCCAGTGGAGTAGTGCTATCTGCAGAACAACTAAATCAATGTCTAATCATATGTGCTCAGAGAGACCAGTTCTTTCTGGTTCCCTCAAAGTCTGCCGTTCTGAGCAATATTCTCTTCCTATGCTGTCACTCTAGATGGATGGTCTACTCTCGATTTGCAACCCGATTGCAAAAACATCGATTTTAAGATATTGTCACATGCATGATGGTAGATGGCTACAGTCATATTTCAAAGACACAAGAGTTTAGAAATGTACAGTCAAAGTGCAAAGTGTTTAGGAACAAATTGCCTTTGAGAGAATTGTCTGTAAGTGCAATATGAATGCACATAATAACAAGATATGCAGTTGTGGGATATTTTGATGAGATGCTTTTACATGACACTGAAATGTCAACATGGTTAAATTCCCCACAATCTGGGAAAAATACTGCCACAATTTGCACGCTATAGCAATAACCTTAAGGACATCATGTCATCACCCAGACCTCTGTTAGTCTGCCATCACTGCCACTCTGTAGCTGAGTCCAGCAGAAATGTCCTAAAAGACTTTTTTGTCACTTATATTAGATGGTGATCATTTTTGTTCATGATTATGTATTTAGCTAAGACATTTATCTATATCTAACATTTATCTATAACAACATAAAAACACATTTACAAATGCAGAACAAAATGAATAATGCATGAGTGATGTGTTTGTACACTCAGTAGATGGTTTATTTTTATTCCACTCTGCACATAATTGCAAGATATACAGTTGTGGGGTGTTTTGGTGCAATGCTTTTAGATGTTACTGGCATATCAGCATTATTTAATTCTGCATAATCTGGCAGAAATACTGCCACAATTTGCACACTACAGCAATAAGCTTAAGGAAATCATGTCATCACCTCATCATCTGACTTAAGAAATGCTTATCCTATGTATCAAGAAGACATTTTAGACTGCGGTCACTTCTGCATTTCATGTCGCACATTGCTCTGAGCTGCCCTTTGTTCCCCAGTCGGCCCGAAGGGTCAGACCAAGGTGTTGAGAAAGCCTCCACCAGCCTTTCTGTCACGTACTGCACATCTGAGTAGCAGTCCAGTGGCCCCTAGATGTCTGTTCCAGCTCCAGGCACACACACACACACACACACACACACACACACACACACACACACACACACACACACACACACACTCCTTTGCCACTGGTGCTTTTATCTGAGCAGTGAGGGCAGACGCGGTGGTGTTCCTCACAGGGAGAGGTCAAACCCACTGGAGCCTCTTGCTCAGCCATCTGCCCTCACAAGATGGGAACATCCTGAGGTTAGCGGAGAGCTTGTGTGCAGACACGTCTACTTGGATTCTGTTGTGAAATCATTAGCAAGCGAGTCAGGCTGTAATCACATGTAATTCCCCATTATGTCTCAATTTTGCATACAGTCATACTCGTTCATTTGTCTGTAACTTGTTGGTGATTGTTATGCTGTACACCAATACGGATAATGCTGATTGTAACTCCAGTTTGCAACACATTGCATTTTGTTGTAATACATTTTCCATATAGGCACTCCAGTAAATTTCCTTTGAATTAATTAGATTAGGATTGCAATAAGTAATCGATTATTCAACTAGTTGTCAACCACTATGTTAATTACCAACTATTTTGGTAATCAATTAGTATAATTTTTTAAAGTAAAATACCACAAATATTCTGATTACATTAATCTCTGATTGCAATAAACATATTTGGCATGCAGACAAAACAAGGCATATAAGGACCTTATCTAGGCCTTGGGAAACATCAATTAATCAAGAAGAAAATAATCGACAGATTAATCGACTGAGGAATAAGAATTGGCTGTAGCCCTAAATGAGATTCATGCCTTGTGATTTGAACCACTGAGGCTTGAGGGTCATTATAGCAAAAGGCTAACACAAGAAACATTGTGTGGCTCTCCACTGTCCCCAGGTCAGCAGGACACACCAACAAAAGGTTCACGGAGCACCTAAGGGTGCCCTACTACGTGAACGACAAGTTCTCAAAAGAGTACAGCGGAGGCAACCTGAAGAGTGTGGAGCGGAGCGTGGAGGACGACTACATCTCTAATCTCAGAAACAACTGCTGGAAAGAGAAACAACAGAGTGAGTTTGGCCTCCCACAGGCACATGGACGGTGGTAGCATAGTGGCTAAGGAGTCGGACTAGCATGCAGTAGCCTGAAAAGTTGTGGGTTCAATTCCCGGCTTCCACCGTTGTGCCCTTGAGCAAGGCACTCCGGGGACATTGATCCTTGTAATATAATTGACATATATACGTTGTTTTGGATAGAAGCTTCTGCTAAATTAATAAATATAATATAATTGTCATGTTATATAAACAGCCATGCTGAAGTGATCCTCTGTATTCTGTGGAGTCATGGATTTTGAAAGTATGTGAAAGGTGCTGAGTGATTTCTGAGTATGTGACAGTATGTGGGCACTTAAAGTTAAAGTTGACTGGTATTTAGTAGATGCTTTTACCCAAAACGACACAGACTGGCAGCAGTGAGTATCTATTTCAGGCTGACCGATTGTTTGGCAGTCACATTACCACTCCACTATACCCACAGGAACTATACTAAACAGGAACACACTGTTCTTTTATAACTGTCCGTATCTGTGAGTTTTTGAATAGTTAGTTCTTGCAAGGTAATGCACTTTCACCTGAATTTGAATAAGCCTTCCTTTTCGCATATCAATTTCAGTACCATACTGAAATATTGAGTATAATACCATACCCAAATATTCAGTTACCTTCATATATTCTCTTATCAATGACATTTCAATTACTTGTCTTTTGTCTTTGTTCTGTTTCATGCTACATATCATTAGGTTTTGTTCTGGTTTGCATTCAAACATGTTAATCTGTTCAGACTAACTGGTTGTGCGGTGAAGATGTGCCTTTTCTTTTGGCTCGGCAACAACTGTGCCAAGCTCAGCCTCAATTTAGCTTTAGTCCACTGATTATAGTGACCACCTTTTAGTAACTCTTCTCTCCGAAGGTCACTCAGCTGCTTCTTAGCAAACATTTTAAAACATTTTCAAAACTGGCCATTTCTGAGGAAACCTTAAAGAGGGTTTTTTTTTTACGTTTGATCGCGTGGTGCTGACATCAAAGATGTCGCAACACTCCTTTTCTGTGGCTCTGGTAGACATGATTTGATCAAACCTGTCTGGTTGTTTTGTCATTAGTTCTGAAGAATATGTTTCACCTCTTGCAATATGACGCATTTAGCAGTGACAGCAATGTCTCATTGAATCTTTTACACTTATTTTGTCTTTCAGAGGAAGGTCTGCTGTATCGCGCTCGATACTTCGGTGACAGTGAGCTGTACCAAAGGGCTCAAAGGATGGGTACCCCCAGCTGCACAAGGCTATCTGAGGTCCAGGCATCCTTACATGGATAAAGCCTTCAGTAACAAAAACAGGTGATTTCAAAGTAGCAGTCCACTCTTGGGAGTTTTAAATGTAGATGTGAGCGACCGTGTGTATATTCGGAAGAATGAGTGTGTCCAAATTTGTTCATGTTCTTAACGTTACGTTTTTATTTTCTGTGGCCTTTCTCTCTCCCTCCAGGTATTCTCCAAAATCAACATTTTTAAAAAAGAAGAGGCTTATTCACGGAAAATGAAACTGAGCAAACAACTCTCCACTGTTTGACAACCTCACCACACAACCAACCAAGATCTCCACAAAACCGAACCAGGCTGCGCTCTTCTTTATGTCCGTGATGAGGCATGTGGACTCGGACAGAGCCGTTCTGTCTGGACTCCTTGTAGTTTAGCTAGGGCTCCATGCTTTCACATGGGCCGTACTGACCAGGGCGGGGCCCCAACCACAGGGGCCCCTTGACAGTGCACTGATGTCTGCTGCTTTGGGAGGACATCTTGAGAATGTAATGTTAAGATTTGGGGGTAGCTAGGGCCAATCAGAATGTGACATGGAGGCAACTGTATCATAGCAATGACATAACCAATGAATTTGGGGTAGGCATTTTTTTTTTTGCATATGTACTATATTTATTTATTCATGTATTTATTTAAGTTATAAAATCCCTGAGATTGAATTTAAGGAGAACATGCAGTCACTTAATTTGTTTGTATCTGATTTGGACACATTTTTATCTATGCAGGGTGTCTTTTTATTCCTAAAGAACCAGGAACATCTATGGTGAACTGATAGCTTCTGCACAAAAAAATAAACATATGAATGACCCAGAGGATATTTATATATGTATTTTCAGAGGTCTTTTATTTATTGTTTTTTTTTTCACACTGTTTGTGTTGGGACTTCAATCAAGCACCTAGCGTTAGCCACCAAAATTGTCACTTATATTCACTGAAACAGTGGTAGCTGTGGCTTAATGAAATGGTTGAATGAATCCTTACAGGTCCTGTCACCAAACGTGTGCCATCTCAATGCACTGTTCTTTTTTTTCTTTCTCTCTCACTCCCTCTCTCTCCCTCTCTCTCCACCCATTACGACATTAGTATAATAAATATGATACGTGCCACACAGCTTGTGCTGGTGTCCAAGGCTGTGGTTTTGCCGAGTTATTCAGAAAGTCAAGGCATTGCCGTCATCACTGGAGATTGCAAAATCCTGTACACACCGGGTGTCTCTGAGCCATGAGGAGTTGCACGTTTGCACGTTCGCCACTCCAGCTACTGGTTCACAGCCTAAGTATAAGTACTTTTTTGATCCCGTGAGGGAAATTTGGTCTCTGCATTTAACCCAATTGGTGAATTAGTGAAACACAAACAGCACACAGTGAGGTGAAGCACACACTTATCCCGGTGCAGTGAGCTGCCTGCTACAACGGCGGCGCTCGGGGAGCAGTGAGGGGTTAGGTGCCTTGCTCAAGGGCACTTCAGCCGCGGCCCACTGGTCGGGGCTCGAACCGGCAACCCTCTGGTTACAAGTCCAGAGTACTAACCAGTGGGCCACGGCTGCCTCCCACTCATTCAGCTCTTTCTAAGCACCTAGTTGCACTGCCGCCTTGGATACCATGTCAGTGTGAAAACTGGGAGCTTGACAGGCTCTTTAGTTGGACATCGGTGTCAGATGAAGCACTTGTGTTAGAGCTGCTATTGCTCATGAAAGTGATGACTGCAGGCCAACCACTCAGCAAGGGACACTCACTGATCAGTTTAACCTTTGTGAGGGTTAATAATGAATAGGTCCTCTGGACATTTAGAAGAAATATGAATATCCCATCCAAAGTAAACGGAGCCTTGTCATTTATCTCATAATTTGAGAATGAAAAGTTGAGTTTGTTCTATATAGACATGTGCATAAGGTGCATTTGACAAAGCCACTGAAGAGTTGAGAAAAACCTCACAGCTTTGCACAAAAAGTTTAAATTAAAGTTCACACAATGTCATAAAAATAATTTATTGTCTGTAGTTTCTTTGATGAAAGTACAAAAACAGTGCAATGACGATATTTGAATATCAAATAAATTACGCATGTGAATATGCAAGTCAGCCAGAAACTCATGAGTCAAGAAAGAACCGCTGGACATGTGAAAATTTAACAAATACATACACCATGCAACAACAGGCATATGCATATACAAATAAAAAAGTAATTTAAAACAAAAACCATAACTTTGTAGTAACCTTAAAAAATGCTACATGACCGTACAACTTGCTGCCTAGGTCTGGTTTCCACAGAAACTGAGGTAAACGTTTTCAGAGTAACAAACATTACACAGAAAGGAGCACCAAGACTTCTCATCCCCATACAATGGATTGGAAACAGTGCAATAAACTGGATTTAACCAACCCAGTCATATCTCTTCTGTCTAGATAAGTGTTAAACATTTGGAAATATCTGTACCTTATACTGCGGTTTTTCTTATAGCCATACCACTATAGGAGTATAAATGCATACAGTGAAGAAAACATGATATTTTTTCTTAAATGATAAAATCTTGAGATGACATACAAGGACATCCACAAGATGTCAAGACATTCTTTCATCACAAAGAAATGACTCAAGCCGTCTAATTTGGCAGTGCTCGAAGTCAATATATTATAAACAATTTTTAAATTCTAGTTTTAAAAAAGCGCCAGTAGGCTAGGCCCTGTTCAGCACTCTTCTATCAACTCCTCTGGACTGTAGAATTTTCTCTTGATGACCCGGAAACCAGTGCTCAGTCTCAGTGCGTTCCTGACAATGGGTGCAACTGGGGACTTGTTGCTAAATAGTCCTTGGATCTTAGGCCACAGACCTCCAGAGTCCAACCTTAACACCAGTGTCAGCTGGAACGTTGGGACAACGTAGGGGTCCACGGGTATCTGGCCCATATTCAAGCAAGAGTCTCCCTGCTCCACACACAGTTCCACGAGCGCCCCCCGCAGGCCACATGGCTCAGTTGCAGCCAGGTGAATGAGCTCCTGGCCGATATGTTCAAGAAGTTTCTCGGGTATGAGCAGTTTGCTGCAGCGAAGAGTCCCGTCTTTGGCTTCAATCAAACGTCGAGCTATTAAGGCCACAGCTTCTTTTCTAAGGGTCTCCTCCAGGGGATCGTGGAACCAGTCGTAGTCGGAAGACAATTCTGGTATGCAAAAGGATCCTATAATTTAAAAAGTGGACATTATAGATATTGTTTGATTTGTGGTCATCACAATATATTCTAAACATAGCTAGTAGTGCAACTATAAAGTAACTTTAGGATACCACGGTTAGGCTTGTAACTTCACAAAGACAAATGCAAAAAAGTTGAAATATTAATTTACCCGAGTCTGATAAATCTCTACTGTTGCTGTCCGAGTCGGAGTCCGAGATGTGGCCAGTGCTGGTCGTTCCACTGAACTCCGTGAGTTTTTGTACGAGTTTCCCCCAAGACAAACGCTTCGAGGCACCATCGGCTGTTGGGGATGGGGGAAAGCTCCCATCGTCCGAAGAAAAGCTTCCACAAAATTTCTCAGGCATGATTATTGCAGATGATATTGTTATCCGTGGCAATCTGTGGATACAACGAACAGACGGTTAGCTCAGGTTCTCGAGCAGGCAGTTGCAAACAAATGAATGAAAAACACCTCTCCACTGTGCACTGCTCAGGCTTCCCTTTTAATAACTATACAATATTCTCGTTTTTTAAAAGGCTAACTGTTAGCCATCAGACAATGACAAGGTGTCAACGTTAAAACACACTTCAGTCCAACAGTCCTGTTGTTTGCCATTAGTCGAAACGTTACAGGATGAAGTCATCGCTCTTTGTTCGAGCTCAACCCAAAGTAGCCGAACATTAAAGATTAAGACGAGCATGACACAATTAACTTACCGAATCTACGACGATTTACGATCGTGTTCTTTGTTCAGGGTTTATATTGACTTCACTGGTACATCCAAGAAAAGAACTGCTAAAGAAACAAAGGGGTAGATGCGCTCATTACGCTGTGTCCGTACGGTCTCAGAGCCAAGCACTACTGCAAAGCTCAGCTGCGATAACAAAGCTTGTTAAATAGCTTCACAGCAGTCACGGTTAGACACGCCCCATCCATCCTTCTCAGCCAATCATAATTTACTACACGTTCGCAACGTTCCACTTTGCCTGGTAACTAGTACTCGGCTTGGATCAATGAGGCAGCAGAGTTGCCCATTGTCTCTTGGACAGAGGAAAAACACCAAGAACACCTATTGTCTCACGTAGACAAGTTAGGGCAAAACCCTGTGCTGAAGAAGTCATTGAATGGCATTGCATCATTTAATATGGATATATGCCATTGTTTATACAAATTGTGCCAAGGAAATTGAACGACTGTTGCATGAAATATTTATTCATGACAAAATACTTTCCCCAATAGCCCACCTCAATTTAGAGTAGCTGCAGTTTGCATCTTTGCAGGCTGTTGTATATGAAGCATACCACCACAAAGGAAGCATCTGAACTCCACTATGGATTACATGAAAAATCTGGTTAATAAAACAGGCCTAACTGAGTTTACATCAGCACTCTTGCCTTTTTCATGAAATTGTTTTTCACTTTTTTTCTCTGGAGAATTCTGAGCAGAGGAAAGGGATGATGTAATACTGCATAATGCAGAAATATATAATAGCTATGTATCAGCATAGTTGTTATGCCTTCCCTCGTTGTTTTCAGTAAGTTACTTGTGATAGCACAGAAAAAATGTCAACAGAATATGGTATTTTAGCAATTGCCATGTTTCAAAGAAATAATTAATATATCTTTTATGAAATAGCCTACTCTAAAGAGCAGATTTTTGTTGTTATCCACATACATCTTCCCTATACAATTGTGTAAAAGTTTATTTGTTGACTCTGAAAGTCTGCACTATGAAGTTCATTTGTTGACTCTGAGAGCCTGAATTATGTAGCCATTTTTCTGGAGCTCAGAATGTTTATAAACTTTGGTTAGCATGCTCCTCAAGTCAGCTAGTGCTGACAAAAAAGGGAAGAAACCCAAAAGTGCTGGCGGGCAGCCAAATATCACAGATGTACTGTAGGAACACGTGAGGGCAGAACAGACTGTTTTATTGGGGAGGGGTATAAGGAATTGGGCAAAAAACAAATGCACGTGTATGCCGCCCCACTTCATAAGGGTTCTGTACAGATTTACATGAAATGGGGGGGGGGGGGGGCAAGTGTTTGACAAAGTTAGATGTCAGTTGTCAGCTAGTTATCAACAGTGAACAAGGACTGATTTACAGTTGTTAAGGAAGTATCTCTAAATTCATATTTTTATACAACAAATTGCATCATAGTGACATTAAATATGCTTTGTTGAAATTCATACACCGAAACAAAAAGCCAAAAGTGAACCATTACTTTGAGGGCTTTAGGACCCTGAAGTGTATCCTAGACAGTTGGTAACGCCCATCTGTGGAATACAAAGCAGACAATTACTTGAAACCTAGAACAGCACATTCTGTACACCCACCGACGAGCCTCCTCTGCGATTGTTTCCCTCTTTCGATGAAAACACTGTATGACTGTTTGTCACCCCTCGGCAGTATATTTCCACAATTTGCCTGCAGCGCCTGCCACAAACTTGTAAACAGGTGTCAGAATTTGCAGTTTTGCAAGAATGCAAAAGAAAGGGGTAGGCTAATCCAGTGTCAATGAATTCTTGACCTACTGGTTTTACATGATGTCATGTGGGGGACACAGAGAGGATGTTATGACACACACAATTATACACACAGGCACGCCACAACACTTAAAAAGGGAAATGTTATAGGTTATTCAATTGGTCAGTCATCGGAACATTAAGTGCATCACAATAATCATGTCATTAATATATTCACACACATAAACAGAGACAGGCGTGGTTTTATTGTTGTTTATTTATTGTTACTTCTTTGTCTCCCTCCTCACAGCCTCTGCTGCCTTTAAAGCAGCTGTCAGAAGACGTACACTAAGGGGGATGGGGGAGGCAGGCAGGCGTGTGGTATGGAGGACGGTATTAAAATTAATGGGCGAGTGACAGTACAGGCGTGTGGAAAAACAATACCCCACTGCTGTGCAGGGATGCGGGCATAAGGTGCTCCATGCCCTTCGCCTCCCAAGACCCCCGAGTGGTGACAGGAGGACACACAATAGAGAGAAGACAAAAGGAGGTTGATGCTGTATTGTTTTCAAAGACCTATTTTTTTTTTATGGGGGGTGAATCTCTTCACTGAATCCATTGGATCTGAAATACTTTCAAATGTGACTTTTTTTTTTTACTTTGAAAACTATATTTTCCAAGAAAACTGGGGGAGTTGAGTGGAAAAACATTGTGAGCGAGAGAGTACAAGTTAAATACAGCTTGCTCTTGCTCTTCCAAAGCCGATGAGTTGTAGCTGTAGATGCTCTTATTTCAGAACATTCTGTTTACACAAAAGCAGATTTAACAGGCAAATTATTCTGTGGTATTTTACAGTAGGGTAAGTGATACTAAACGATTTCTAACACCTAACACTTTTTGAATATCTCCTCACGATCTGCTAGCCCTGCATTCTACGAGAACACTTGAGGGGTATTCCAAGTACGTGGTTTAGTGACAAACCTGGGTAAGTTAACTCGGAGTAAGTGCTAAACCTCCTACAACAAGAGCCCTATGGCATTGTTTTGTTAGGAGAAACAGGCCATATAGCTCTTCTTTTAGGAAGTTAACACCTTACTCTGAGTTAACTTACCCAGGTTTGTCACTAAACCACGTAATTGGAATACCCCCCTGGTCTTCTTACACAGCCCTGGCTCTGTGAACAGGAAACAAAGTGGGTGGTAGCCTGTCCCCCAGGCAAAAATAAAACGCTGTGTGGAGTTTCTCTGGGAGCACTGAGCTGGGAGTTACCTCTCTGGTGTGTTTTATTTGGTCTTACACATATAGTGTAAGTTGCTTTGGACAAAAGCGTCTGCTAAGAAACATTAACATAACAAGTCCGATGTCCAGCATTTCTGACCCTACCTTTAGTAAATATAACTGATAGCATTCAAGCAACAGGAAGTGTTCACTGTGACTTTATGTCCAATGAAAACAACCTATAAACTTTGAGCAGGTGTTTGCGACACAAGTGTCAGGTCTGAGTTAAGTAAACAACCTTGCAGGTGTATTGGCAGTCATGAAAATACTTGGGAACAACCGGGCATTATTTTCAGCCTCACTACCAGCAATGGCCAAGTATGGCTACGAAATAAGATCTTGGAGTAGACCTCCTGGGGAGGGCAGATGTTCTTTGACTTGAAAGGCTATGGCTACTTTTTATGTGAGGGTCATTATCTGCAGTACTGTTGAGATTTTGGAAGGAGCCGAGGTCACGAGCACGGAGCCCAAGATTGTGAAGTCACAATTCCAGATAAGGAACACAGAATGCACTGTTCTAGATGCAATGCCAACCAAACAGCCTGATCTCGGGCTATGCATGCGTCTTTCCAGTAAGCCAACCAGCTAATTTAAACCTAGATCAAGTGGAATTGACCTTAGAGGACAGTTGAGAACTATTTATATGAATGATAGAGCTACAGACAAATCTAAAATGAAGAGTCAAAATCAATTTATTCAACAAGACCATTACAGAAAAATGTGGTCATTCATGAGTGTCTAGATTTGATCTTGTCATGTAATAGACAGGTTGACACTGAACAAATACTTCAAGAAGTGTATTATAAAAGTTTTTTTGAAATCATAATAGTTTTGGCAATATGAACATTCGACCCTATAAAAAAATTCAGACCCAATTAATATTCTAAACACACTCACGCAAAAAAAGGGGGGGGGGGATCATTTACAAAGCTGAACCTCTAAGTCACTCCTTTTGGTGAGTGGATAAATCAGTCCATTTATTCATGAGGTCGTAAATCCTAAAAGCTGTTCAATAGGTTTGTACCGCCATTCATCTGCCTCCAGCTCTTCAACCAAACTTGCCAACTTTTCCATTCGTGATACCTGTTGGTCTGAAGTACAATTGATAGCAGTATTAGAAGCCTGATAGCCATTGAGTCTTAATACCTATTGTATCAACATTTTCATATTTTGATGGTCTCATATTTGTATGCTTTTTATGTTATTTTATGAATGTATTGACATGCTTGGTGTCTGATGTCATTATGTGGTTGTGGTATGTGTGAAAAGGCTAATGCTGTACCACAAATTCGTCCTCAAGGACATTAGAGGATCCTTGAAATGTTTTTGTATTGTATTTCAGGTGTTTGCATGCATTTACTGAATGAATGTGCATTTACCAGTCATGGTCAACACCTGTAATGTGCATTTTACTATAGTGAAGCAAATAAACAGAAATGAAAACACAATACTTGTATAAAGGTCAACTCACCTTGCTTCACCTGTTTCAGTGTTGTAGCAACTTGATAGCTAAATACCGATTCACATAAAAATCTATCAGAGCCGTCTGGAACACAAATGAGACATGAATCAAGTCATTAACACGATCCTAATGTTAACATCATCTAAAATTGGTCACTGAGGAGTCAGGGGTAATGAAGGGAAAATGGGAATATATGGACATATAAACTACAGCAACTGCAAAACTACAACAGTGAGTTTTCACTGAGTTTGCAATGGGGTCTTGTATGTGCATGGGATGAATTTGCCAGAGTACAATTATTGCATTTGGGGGGATAATGACAGTCACAGAACAAAGCCAGGGCAAGCAGCCAGAATCAACCACTATCACGCACAGTGGTGAATGCAGGCAGGAGGCTTACAAACTGTGAATCAGTAAACTGGTGAAAACACACGTCCTCCAGCAGAGATATGACCTACTAACAAAGGTGATTGGACCCAGGCCTAATGCAGACGCACGACAAATGGTTGGCACAGCTATTACGGCCAATGACCAGAACAAGTTGCTTTCAAACGCCAAAGATTTACATAAGACCTGTGTGAATGGTGGTGCCAATTTTAGTTCATGCGCATGGAGGCGTCCTAATTAGGTAGCCTCAGTTGTTTATTTGCCGTGTACGTCACGACAAACACAAACAATGTGTCCTAGTAGGGCTACGCTACCTTCCATCATCTCGCCAGCTCCTTTGGGGTACGTGTACAGGACTTTTCGGGGAGGAATAAGCTCCGAGGCACTGAACCCAGATCCGGTGACAGAGCTTCCACTAACCCCTCCGGCTGAGGAGGAGGAAGAGGACGCAGCCATCCTGGTCCAGAAACCGAGTCTAACTAGAAAACAGAAAAAAACAGAGCATTCTGTATCTTGAGTGGATGTTAGTGCACACATGTCGTTATGTCTGATGAATGTTAACCATTTTACGAGTTAGCTGCTAGGCCTATAGCATACCAAACTGACACAGATCTAACACTGAATGGCATGAATTAGCATTAGCTAGTCAGCCAAGAGCATTCTCGAAATGAACAATGTTAACGTTAGAGCATTCAGAATAAAAAGGTACTGCTAACTCAAACACGAATGTATGTGCATTAATCTGACTAAAACATTACCTACAGACGTCAAAGGTTTTGCTAAGCACAAGCTGACGATAGCAGTATCGATAATTAGCTTATTCGGCTAACAATAATGCTACCCTTTTTTATATAGCACTAGCAAGCAAGCAAGCACAAGTTCAGCTTGTGAAATTGCCACTAAGACGATCCACATTCATCAAACACAAATGCAACAGAAGCATTACAAATACTAGTATTGTATTAAACAGTTCAAACTTCGGCAGATTTGTTTTACCTGAGGTTGAGCGTGTTGTTGGGGTGTTTATTTCATTTCAAAAATGACATAGAAATGGGGACTTCACTGTCGCCACCTAAAGTTGCGGAGGAAGACTGCACTAGAATTCAGTGTTAAGCCAGCGAGCTAGGTGCATTAAAGCAGCCTTGGGATCATTTGTAACGTTATAGTTTTCTACAATGAAACAATGTCCATAAGGTCCTACGACATAGCTCTAAGGCCATTTATTCCTTCATGCCAGTGGGTTTACGGTAAGCGGTTTGCCATGCAAGTGCTTTAGTGTCCATAGGCTGACAGGCAGCTAGCTAGCGTGGCAACTTGTTTTCGGAGACGTTGTGACGAGTTATTTTCCCTTTTACTAAAGTTTGGCAACTTATGGCACAGTATGGGCTCTGAGTTAGAATGAAATAAATGATGTTAACCTTACGACTTTTAGACGGCAGTAATTTTAGGAACAGGCAAGCAATATGAACTAGTTAGCAACCAACAAGTTAGCAAATGACAGCACGTTTGACATTTTAGCCAGACTTCAATTAATACCATCTCTCACTCTAGGATTTCATGTAACGTTAAATATGGAGGTTTTACGTCCAGTCCTTGTAAATATTAATGGAAGGATATACAGAAAAAATGCTGTGAAGGAGGAATCCTATGATGACGAAGAGGATGATTATTCATATTATGGAACAGGTAACGTTAAGAGGTGTTCATTGTGAAAAGCGCATATTTCACTGCAGCCTAGACTATTAATTTCATCCCCCCTGTGTATTCAGTGCAGTATCACCTCCTTGTTCACAGCAAGTGATCAATGCGCGGTGGACGAGCCCTGTGACCTCCATGCAATAGAACAAACAGAGAAAGGCTTCCGCTGTGCCATCGACATCCCAAGTGTGCTTCACAAGTTTGTACAGCTCATTTGTCATGAACTCTGTTGGTCTTTCTAATCACAGTAATGACATGGTTACTTTGTTGTGCTCTCTTGTTCATCAGATAGATCTGAATGGCTTTGCATATCAAGGAAATGGGTTGTGGAAAGGTTCCATTTCTTTGTGATGTCTTGCAGATATATCATTGGGAAGAAAGGAGAGACAAGGAAACGATTGGAGTCAGAGACAAAGACATCCATTAACATCCCCAAGCAAGGGGTGGAGGGACCAATAGGTGAGGAGGCTCTTCTGCTTACTCATTCATCAGACTCATAGAGTCAGTGGTCAGACTCCAGTGTCTCCTTTCAAGTACTCAACTACATTAGGCTATACCTAATAAAATACCTATACCTATATATAAAAAAAGGTCAATATGACACAGTATCAGGATTGGCTCCTGCACGCTTCCATACCAATATGGATTCAATTGCATGGTAAAGAATTGGTTTTACAGCTTATTTACAAAAGAAAAAATCTAAGGAACGATAACAGCCCAATCTCACCCCTAAATCCATAGCGTGTATACATTTCTGAGGTAAACCAGGGACAAAAAAGATTAAGACACCTTTTTTGGGGCAGCCGTGGCCTACTGGTTAGAGCTTCGGGCTTGTAACCGAAGGGTTGCCGGTTCGATCCCCGACCAGTTGGGAAAATGTGGGCGGGGCAAGTGGTTGAGCACTGCTCTCCCATGCCCACATCCACGGCTGAAGTGCCCTTGAGCAAGGCACCTAACCCCTCACTGCTCCCCGAGCGCCGCTGTAGCAGGCAGCTCACTGCTCCGGGTTAGTGTGTGCTTCACCTCACTGTGTGTTCACTGTGTGCTGTTTGTGTTTCACTAATTCACAGATTGGGATAAATGCACCAAATTTCCCTCACGGGATCAAAAGAGTAGATATACTTATATTAATTAAATTAATTGTTAGTAAATTGTGAAACTTTGTAATGAACGAATTGAATGATAATGGTGCAAGTGGTGCAGCTTTGACTTGAGGAGTGTTGTTTGTGTTTTTTCCAGAGAACAATTCAGGAACACACTGCCCTTGAGTAAATTCACTCTCTGTCAAGGGCAATTGGAACTAAAAATATCCCATGCTGGGGTGCTAATTTTATTTGTTTTCTTAAGACCCACATTGCGACATCTGCCTGCTGTTTACTCAGTGGGAGCTTAACCAAATACTGAAATATCTTCAGCACTTCAGCTATTTACAGCTGCCAGCTGCACCCCCTGTTTTGAAATTATGAGAAAAAAATTGAGAAAGTTGTTCTCCATTCAGTATGGTCATCCTGTAATGGTACATGGATATCTTCAGTGTTTCGTTTAGCCTTATTTGCAAGTAGAATGGGTTAAGCCAAGGCATTCAGGAAGGAAGGCCTTTGTTTTGAGATGTATTGCACACTTTTTCCTCAGTCACGTGACCTTCCATTTATTTAGATCAGAACCTTAATTAGTCTAGTTCAATAAAGGAATTTTCTTGAGCGGTGCTGACCAGAATAGTAACTGAATCGTAATCGGCACGACATCAGCCAATGAGTTCGGTGCAGAGTCATATTGAAAACAAAGGGATCAAAGTAATCAGACGTCAGAAGTGGTGTGTGCCGTACACATGTTGCCGCCAACTCTAGGCTTTCAGTTTACCATCTCTGCAGTGGCTTTATTGTCAATCACCCTGAGCCCAGTTATTTTACACTGCTGTGACTTAAGTCCACCAAATAGATTTTCATGCACTCCATAGGTATACGTTCTCATGCAGTGTTAATTTGCCAGCACTTGAAAGTAAATGACCAAAATTTGTTTTGGTACCCAGCAATGTTTGCCCAATACTTTACTCAGTGAGTGTGTTTACCTTGTAACCCCTTACTTGCACTGTAATTGCACCTATAATAGCACTTCAGCCTGTATAGAGTGTTGTTTCCACACACATAAGTATTGTGCTCTCATGCATTGGATGTATGCTGTGCAGGCTGCAGGTGATAGCCGACCGGCTGGTGGAGCACTTTGCTTCCTCTGGACTGAGAACCTCAGAACCTTAATTAGTCTAGTTGGCATTGGAATATTTACGGTTTACTCTTTTATAGTCAATACATGGTTTGCCTCTGGCAGAACTAGTACTCAGAGAACACTCTGAGGAAGTGCTGGATATTTGACCTTGGGCCATACGTAGTGCCATACTGTATTATCTGTAGGCTCTCACAGCTTTAGCACACATGGCGAAGTCCCTTGCACTGAGACACGTGTGGTAAAGTTCACGTTTTATGTTGTGTCGCGTCACGTGTCATGTTTGTGTTCTTTCGCACAGTGATCACAGGGGCACAGAAGGCGTCTGTGGCATCGGCGGTCACGCGTCTTGAGCTCCTCATCGAGAGCTTTCGGAGGAAGCAGCCTTTCACCCACTTCCTCTCGTTCGCTTTGAACCACCCGAGCATTCAGGAGGGCTTCCTGAGGTTTAAAGATGAGGTCTTGGAGCAGTGCTCACAGGTATGGGAATGGGGGTTTATTTTTGGGCATTTTCTTCATGAAGTTGGTGGAAGTTATGATTCAATTGTCTACAGTCCACTTTGAAGTACTGGGAGCGGCTTCATTCATACTGCTTTGCTTTGGTTGTGGCCCAGGTTGCCCAGTCCGATTTCTTCAGATCTTAAGATAATCTCGGCTTCAATGAGGACTACCCTCCATGAACTTCTGAGAATAAATAAAGGTTGAATAAATACCCTTTTAATGCTTTAAGCAGCCCTGGTGTAAGTGGACAGTTGAAGCGAGGGACAGGGTGATTAATTCTGCAGGAAGGATCTTTATTGTTGGGAATGGGGACCCCTGGTTTAGTGGCCAATAAATCTAAAACTGAAAGAAAAAAAAACTTAAGAGTTATTAGCCTTGCTCCAGCTTGCTCCAGCTTGTCTACATAATAGACCAGAGATAGAATAAAGATATTATCTTTATTCTATCTCTGGTCTATGCACAATAATGATTTTGGGTTAAAAAATCATGTTTGTTCAGCTAATCTAGAGTTCCATATCAGAGCATTGAAAGCTGGAATTTCAAGCCGAGCTTGGGGGACCAAGAGCAGGATTGAAACCACTGAACCACTAGTCACTTGCACCTCTCCTGTTGGTGAAGGTTACATTTATTTCACATAAAAGATGAAAATTAACGTTGTCCACCCACATTGTATTGTGTGAGTGTATCAATAATTTAGGTTTCATCTTTTGTTGTGTTCTGCTGGCTTGGCCTGACTAGGATCCCGGCGTGGATGCCAGCATCTTTCAGAACCCTGCCAAGCTGCATCTGACCGTGGGCACGTTGGCACTGCTCAGTGAGGCAGAAGTGCAGCAGGCTTCCGAGCTGCTGAACCAGTGTGAGGAGTTCATCAGGTGGGTAGCCTCAGCCTGGCATCACATCACACGCCTCTGGTGGCGAGCGGGCATTGTCACGTTGTCAGGCCATTTGCTCCATCGTCAATTTCATTTTGCACAACATATGCTGTGTTTTACCGTTTTTGCATTCTTGGTTTTATGCCAAACAGGAAGTTTCCAATTGTACCTCATGCTGTTATGTGCCGTAAATGTGCCATAACACAATTATGTCTCACTGAAGGCTAACTAAAGGTTTTACTCAGCAAGCTGTGCATGACTTTAATTTTATTCAATCTGATGGATTTGATCATTATGTCTTAAATCAATTTGTCTCTTAATTACAGGGATTTAACAGAGGGAAAGCCCCTCCCGTTGGTTGTATCTGGTATAGAGTACATGAATGATGACCCCTCTATGGTGGATGTCCTCTACGCCAAAGTTCAAGTCAAGGATGGCTCTGACACGTAAGTGTGGGTAATTTGATTAGTGTAATACACCTTCCAGTACATCTCATTAAGCTTTTGATTGTAGGGCCACTAGTAAAACCCATTGCACACTGGCACAAACACGAACACGGCGACAAGTGAACTGTCACTTGTCTCCGCACCCCAGCACCAAAATCTTCAACTGTCAATCATTCAATAAAGGAATTTTCTTGAGCGGTTCTGACCAGAATAGTAACTGAATCGTAATCGGCACGACATCAGCCAATGAGTTCGGTGCAGAGTCATATTGAAAACAAAGGGATGTGCCGTACACATGTTGCCGCCAACTCTAGGCTTTCAGTTTACCATCTCTGCAGTGGCTTTATTGTCAATCACCCTGAGCCCAGTTATTTTACACTGCTGTGACTTAAGTCCACCAAATAGATTTTCATGCACTCCATAGGTATACGTTCTCATGCAGTGTTAATTTGCCAGCACTTGAAAGTAAATGACCAAAATTTTTGCCAATGACCAAAATTTTCAGCAATGTTTGCCCAATACTTTACTCAGTGAGTGTGTGTTTTTACCTTGTAACCCCTTACTTGCACTGTAATTGCACCTATAATAGCACTTCAGCCTGTATAGAGTGTTGTTTCCACACACATAAGTGTTGTGCTCTCATGCATTGGATCTATGCTGTGCAGGCTGCAGGTGATAGCCGACCGGCTGGTGGAGCACTTTGCTTCCTCTGGACTGATGGTGAAGGAGTGGGACCGCGTGAAGCTCCACGGGACCGTCATGAACACGCTGTTCAGGAAAGACCCATCAGGTGAGCCTCGGACAGCAGAGGCAGGAGAATATTTTACCTGTGCTCTGTCCAGTGCCCAGCTGTTCTTGTTTTGAACATGGGCAGGAAGAAACTGCCGCGTGGTTCTGAAGCAGAATTGCACATTAAGCTTATTATATTTCAACGTAGATGTTGTGTAATTGGGCTGCTTTGAGACGTTTTTGCAGTAGTCAGGAGCATTAGGTGCAGCCATGGCTTTAACAGATTTATTGTTGGGCTGCCCTTGTTGCTTGTCTTTGGCCGTACAGGGTTATCTTGCTTTAACTGCATTGGCTTTTTCACTTTAAAGACCCAACAAAGTTAGTCCCTACAGAGTATGTTTATTAAGCCGCAATTACTGCCCAGATGTCCATTATTAAACACAATGCCCAAAACTTGCAGTAAAACCAGGCATTCAATAGAGCAGATGCCTCCCTGTGGTGTAGTGCCTTGGTTGTCATGCATCAGAGCACTTAAAAAAAACAAAATGGCTGCTCTTCCCCCTCTTCTATGTCATGTTTTTTTTTTTGTCCTGGCCAACACAAGCATCTTGCTCTGAGTTCTGAAGTCACAATCACCCCGTGTTGTCCCCAGTCCCGTCAGTGCTGTCATTCATGGAGCTCATCAAGCAGCAGGAGCAGGCACAGCTCCCAACACTAATGACCACAGAACCCCTCCAAGTGGTTGTGCTACGTGGTGAGCATAACAGTTGGCCGATTCAGATCCAGAGGCCTTGTTGACGACGATTTGGCCCCGGCTAGAGCGCTGACGCAAGAAAGGGGCTTGTGTTCAAGAACACTCTGAACAACAAGTTGACTGGGATTGGGTGGAGGCAAAAAAAGGACGGGGTGGGGGCAGGCGTGTCGGCTCGTGTGTGTGTGTGTGTGTGTGTGTGTGTGAGAGAGGGAGGGGTGTGTGTGTGTGGGCTGAGTGTGCAGGGGTGCCAGGGTTGGACATCAGCAGCAGCGGTTGTAACCTCTCTCCATTGGACTCCCAGCTTTGTTGTTCGCTGCACGAGGCCTGATGATGAGGAGCTTGACTGTGTGTTTTCCAGTCGAGGGGCTCAACAATGGGGTCATTTGAGCTTGAACGTGGAGCCCGTCCAAGTGCCCGTCCAGAACAGAGAGGCGGCTTGGCCGGCCTCCGAGCAACAAAGAGTGGCCACACTCTGCCATCAGATGCTATTGAGTGGTCCAGCATGGCCTCCATGCTGTAATTGTGTTGTTGTTTTTCTCTCTCACACCTGTGTTGACATGAGTGAGGGTTGAACTAAATAGGCAGCAGCCCGGCCTGTTATGCATGTGATGACCCTCCTTACTCACATCCCTGAACCAAATTCCTTTAGATTAGTCCAGGATAGAGTGTAAACATGGCTGGTATTATAATTTGATTCATTTCTTCAGTGGCATTGCAAAATAGTGGAGGTGTCATGTGATTATATGGTGTGTGTGTCTGTGTGTCTGTGTGTCTGTCTGTGTCTGTTTGTAAGTTCTGCTACAGCTGTTTGTTTTGTGTTTTTCAGCTGAAGACAAGGGCAGTCATGGAAAACAAAATACCAAAGACCGCGAGGCATTTGACGCAAGAAACATATTACAGGTTAGAACAAATGAAATTAAGCAAGAGATCAGGGTAGCACAACATTTCTAACTATTCAGAAACTCCAAAAAAATATTTTCAGTTTAAGTCTGAAAAGATGGTTCTTTGTTTAGTGTTGGTCAAGTTTTTCCATTCAGGTCAGAACTGAAGTAGGCAGACATTCTGGAGCTACAACTTTAATCTGAGACAAATGACTTTGCAGGTCATGCAGTATGCTTTCAGTGGAATATGAACTTTGGTGCAGAACCGTCTACTCTGTGAACAGCTGTCTACAACTCTGCTTTTGTGTTGTTAATGCTGGCACCTAGTGGTATTTGTGAGTACTACAAGTTGTTTTTTTAAAGAGTGCTTTATTGTGTAACCACATCAACAGGTTTCTTCTCACCTCAGTATCCTCAAAAGGTGAAAGGTTTTGTCGGCCATCTGTTGTTGACAACCTGAAAATACTTCCTCACTAATTATTCTGACACTCTAAAGGCATCTTAAGAACAGTGTTTTCCAATATTTTCAATTCTGTGAGTTTAACTTAATCATTGTTTTTCCAGGCAAGGTGATTTATTTTAACAGCAAACACATACACAACAACTCAAGTTTTGATGTCGGCATACTGACATATATACCTTTCGTCGCTCAGGAGATCATAAACATTTATCTTGATTGAATTCACAGTCACAGTGATACGCTCTCTCTCTTTCTATCTTACCCTCTGTTAATTCTTGCTATTGCAGACCTTTGGTGCGTACCATTTTGGTGAGTTTGAGCTGAACTGCGTGCAGATATCCCAGAGGTACTCCTCAGACTGCACTGGTTTCTATTCCTCTGCCGGGGAGGTCATGTTCTCCTGATGCAGCCCCACAAAGCCTGGATTCCCCCAATGGTAGGAAACCTCCCCTGATCATTTAGATTTGTGTGACAACAACATTATGGTGCTTGAACTGTTACATGTACTCATTTAGCAGATACCTTCATTTTTGTCAGTAGTCTCATGTTCACAAATCAGTTATTTTTTTCTATTTGATGTGACACAGATTTGTCAGTTTTTTTTTTTTCAGGGCTGTGTGAACATATCAAATCTGGTTCTTGATCGGATATATATCTGATTTGTGGCCATACCACATGGTCAAGAATGGTCAGATTCATGCACCTTTTTTGCTTAGATGCATGCTCCTTTCCCGTAGGCTAATGCTATCTCATGTTGCAACAGCAAACTCTGTCTGGAAATGGCAGTTATGTGCCTTAGACGTGATCATGTAGGCCACAGCTGACACAAGATGTTTCCTTTCCTCCGGAGCAAAATGTGATGCACAGATTATCTATTTTTTGTAGATAATTTCTTGATAGTTTTGATGCTATGTTCCAGACAATTCTGTAATCATTTCCTTGTATCAGACAAACTCAGAAGTCTAAAGATTTTCTAGAAAAGTTACACTGTAGTATCACTCAAAGTGGGAGTTCATTTGTGCACTTGAAGTTTGACCTTGGAAGTTTAGTTTCAAATAATTACCTAGAATGAGGCTTGTAATGTGAATCTAGCCTGTGTGTACTGTACTCCCTGGTACTTGATCCCACTGTCTTGGTGTTGATTCATTGCTCTACCAGTTGGAACATATATAGTTATTTCTTCAGCAGCGTGGTATGTTTTTAGTGCCTGCATGGTATGTTTTTGCTGTTCAGGTACAGACCTGTACCTGGTGGTACTTGTATCAAATATGTTATAGTGTTTCTTCAGTTTTGTTTTACCTTCTAATTCTTCAATCACAGACTTTAAAGCTTATTGTTGCGAAAAAATGGTATTTGCATTTCTGACAATACAACACAAAACACCTCCTCAAAACTCCTATGCCACAAATCATCAAAGTAATGACATCCTCATAGGGATTGTGGGAAGCCTACCATGGGTATGACTAATTCAATCCCAAAAGAATTTGAATTCGACATTTCTCATTTTCTCTTCATAAACAGCATCAAAATAATTTGATTGGGCTTCAGTCAGTGTGTTCTTCCAATCTCCAGAAGTGCCTGAAAAAAACATCACAAAATATTATTTTGAAAAATATTAGTAATCACTCTCACTCAATGTTGCCTTTTGCACCTTGAAGATCTGGGACCTTATTTATAAAGGCTGCTATGCGCAAAAAAGTTGCATGAACCAAGCTGAACTGTGCGTATGCATCTTTCACTGCCAACGTCAGGATTTATAGAAAAATTCTATGCGGTAAAAAATGTGCATTTCTACGCATCCTTTCGACCATCCGTAAAGCTTAAGCCCAGTTTTTCAGGCATGTAAATCAGCAACATCTAATGGTGAAATCACAAAATAAAGCTCAGAGGGCATAAAAAGATCTCAACACTTCAACATTTCATTATGTTACTACAAGCAAGCAATATCTCCTTCCTTACACACCCGTGGGTGTCAATGTCAGCAGAAGTCAACATAAAATGAATTTCGCATTAGGCTACACTGTGAACATGAGCTTTATTTAGGCTAGCAGTCAGCGCAAGTAGCCTAGTAGATCGCATTGTAGGGAGAGGCATGATTTAGGCTATATTAATATCTTATTAAGGAACATCAATATCTTACTAAACGTGATTTACTGAAAACGTTTGCAGTTTAGTGTAAACCTCATAGCCTGCAATATGAATGAATGATCACGAAGGTAGTAACATAATGAAATGTTGAAGTGTAGAGATCTTTTATTATGCTCTCTGAGCTTTATTTTGTGATTTCACCATTAGATGTTGCTGATTTACATGCCTGAAAAACGTATATTTATGAATGGTCGAAAGGATGCGCAGAAATCCGCATCTTTTCCTGCATAGAATCTATCTACAAATTACAGGAAAGCCTGTGTCTGTCTGTCTGTCTGTCTGTCTGTCCGTATTAACAAAGGGTTAGGTAATGACTAGTTTGCTATTTATTATGGCACCTTATTATAAAGTGTTACCCAAATCTCATATGATGTGCATCTTTCTACAAAATGGTTTGTCTTCTATATCATGAAGTTATTCAATAGGCTAAACATATAGCCTTACATCAAAGCTTTAGGCTTATGTCATTTCGATCAGCTACGGATAACGAGTGGAAGACAGAGCATGATGTCACAGGCTAGAGATTGTTGAGTCACATCATTGCAAATTTCATGCAAATGACGATGATGCATCATTCCACAAAATGGTTTGTCTTCTCTATCAGGAAGTTATTCAATACGATTAACAATAAACATATAGCCTTAACTCAAAACAGCTGTTAGGCTTATGTCATTTTGATCTGTAAAAATGTCACATACAGTATTCATTATTGAATGCTAAGCTGGAATGATGTTTTTCCCCCATCATCCTATTTTTAAAGCAGGCCTACCTGTGGGCATGTAATTGGGCTAAGGGTTTTCTACAGGAATGGCATGTTTGAACGGGTACTGCACTAGTTTTTCTAAATGTCGACGTTGGTAGTGAAAAATGCGTAAGCACAGTTCAGGCCCGTTCCTGCAACTTTTTTTGTGTGTAGCAGCCTTTATAAATGAGGCCCCAGATCACTGGCAAATCGCTGTCCTTACCTTTCCTCAGAAATTTTGACTTTTTCTGGTCAAAGATCTTACTTGACACCAAGGAATAGTTTGACATCTTGTTTGTTTTCATGTTTTTGAACACACAGTGATCAGCTATGTTTGCAATGACTTCTTGGCTTAGAGATTTCCCCAGAAAACTGGAGAGTTTACGAACAGACTCCTTAAGATCCTGTTTAAATCAAGATGAAAGTGATTATGCACACTAAAGTAATAATACTTATTTTAGGTAAAACAAAATTCTTCTATTTCATCCAAATTCAAGGTAATGAAATTGCCATAAATATCAACCAACTTACCATTATCATTTCTTCATAAAATACGTATAAAATATGTTCTTGGTCTTTGGCATGTGTCCATCCCTTTACATGGTCAAACCAGGAGCCAAACATTACTGTGCAAGTAGAAATGGTTCAGCATCTTTACTTAAACTGCAGTAACATTTCAGATGAAAAGTGTTTGAAACTTGAAACTACAGGTATTAGCTTAGCTTTGGGTAATAAAAGCATGCCTCGGAATAATAGTGATTTATATAAACATTCCATAGCCTACCTTTTCCCGTAAGGAACTTTTCCATGAACTCATCCACTGTTCCAGGATTCACCAGGAATGAAGCCATTTTATGATAGTGGAAAGATGAAGTGAAGACATCCTTTGGGTGTCGCAGGACATACAAGACCTGAAGGGGTTAAAAAACATACAACTCAGAATTTTCCCATCCACATAATACATGTATCGGACAAATTAATCCTAATGTATAGGATTCTGTACTATTTTGTCTGAATGTGCATTCATGAATGAATCCATAACATATCGGTTTAATTAACCTTAATCTATTCTCAGATATTCTCAATAGCCGCAACTGTCCCTTAAGGTAAATTAATAGCATTAATTCATACTAATATTGATGCACCATACATTTGGCTTGACTTTGAAGAAGGACTCTGGCATCATGTTATAATGGAAGTGAGTTGCAAATATGCGCGGAGAAGGTCTCTCCTCCAGATTAAGGTTTCTCGAACTCTGCGCCTCCAGCCATGGCACTCTCTCCCAGGTTGGAATGGTCTGGACAGGGGTAAGATCCCCCTCGCTCTGGATCAATGGGACAATCTCCTGCATCCAGGTCGTGCCTATTTGAGCATAAACCATTTGAGCATACCAAAAGGTGCACGTTACCAGGCACTTAGTTACAATGGCACAACAGGATCCTAAGGTCTCAGTGGTGGTGTTATGGTGAGCTGGCTGAAATCTCTGTATACTTATAAGTATATTAGTAGGCTAATAATTAGAAAAATGGGACTGAACAGTAGAAATAATTGAAAAGCGCAGTGCCTCCACTGTGAAAATACTACACTTAAACCTCAAAATACTACCTTAAACCTGTATAGGTCGTGCCTATTTGAGCATAAATGAAATATGTTAATTATATAATTTCAAATGCTCATGATAGTGTTTTTTCTATTAACTTACTGCACTTGTAGTAGAGTAAACTGCTATTTAAGATGTCAAGAAAAACTTTGACGCAACCTACCTGATTTTGGATAAGTAACAATTAAAATATCATCCTGCCGAAAGTTGAACTCCTCGTAGTTCCTTAGACACTCAGGTGGGTGAAGATCTTTGGGGATATAAATCCCCTTGTAGACTGAGTACAACTCCGCTTCAGTCATGATGCTGCACAGATACATTTACTTGAGACCTGTTAAAACCTGAGCTATCGACACGCCTTATGATGTACTTTATAGGGAGGGATTATGTGTACGCATGCGTACAGAGAGAAAGATGTTACATTCCTCAAATAATTTACGTGTGAGTAGGCTTTCGAACACTCCTACCTTGCACTGTGTGACGTTTATCACCATACACTTTGAATATAATAGTTCACCCTGTTCCACTCAGAGTGAATTGTTCACTCGCAACGTTTGTCTATTAAATACACTCAATTCACTCAAATTTTGTCGTCCCAGCGGTGCCTCCAAAATGTAACACTCGTTACATTACTTAAACTATAAAACAGTGACTCAACAGGATTCTGAGGTCTCAGCGGTTGAATGGCGAGTTGGCTGACAATTCCTGAATACCAGTAGGCTCTTAAACAATTAAATACAATCAAAGAATTAAATAGCGCGGTGCCTCCACTGTAAAAATACTACACTTACCTTAAAGCTTGTGTATGATGTAGTCTTACAGAATTTAAAATATATAATGTATGTGTAAGTAATTACACTAGTGGTGAATGCATAAAAATGAATTGCCAATACACCCAGAAGTATAATGAAATATAACAATACAACATTTATTCACTAATAATAATAAAAGGAATGACCTTTATAAGAAACGTCAATGAGAAGCAACAAGGAATCAACACCCTGACAAATAGACAAACGTTAGCGAGTGAACAATTCACTCTGAGTGGAACAGGGTGAACCCGAACGTTAATGTTCAGACAGTAAGGTTGAATACACTGTAGCTTAAGCTAAACAGTTCCCGGTGTGAAAGACAGACAACAATACAATACACCTATCATTCAATCACAACAATATACAAATAATATATATTAAAATAACCCAAACCCCCCAAGCAAGTAAATTACAAAGCATTCTGGTACATGGAGTAAATACAGTAAAGGTTATTACATCGTCAGCTTTTACAGGGGCCTACACAAATAACAGTTTTTGATCATCTCTTGGTTACTTTGCCATTAACAGACACTTCTCCAGAGAGACTTACAGTATATAAACACATTACCTTAGTAAAAGAAGAATAGTTTAAAATAAAGTTGAAAAGCCTACATTAAGCAAAATAATAAAAGTAATAATGACAATATCAAATATCAACAATGAAAATAATGAGTTCACAAAAACCTAAATCTACAAACCATAACTCTGTCAACATACAAGTCATTAATTCTGTGAGATAATGAATTAATTAAGTGCAACATTTATATCTTTTCTATCATATTTGTATTTATTCCAAATTAACTATCCAAAGCACCCAGGCATCATAACATTATTCCAGATCACAATGCATCTCCCTTTTCTGAAAAGCAATATACTGTGACCAACATAATTTCTCACAAGGTTGCATCAAACTCTTAATCTTACTTTAGCATCACTGTGAAAAAAAAAATGTACACCTTTATTTACAGTGCTAAACACTCTTATGAACTCATGTTGAGGCCGGATTACAGTAAATAAGTACTGATTGAATCATTGAGGCCTGTTTAAACTACAAATGAACCGCACTGTATAGTCAACAGTTAACACACAAGATTCAACTTTTGTTGGGTTTATACATGGGACAACTATTTCAGCAATGTTACTGGGCAAACACATAACCAGTTCCATTTATTCTGATTATGATTTGCCTACTGAGGGTTAAAATTTTCCACAAAATAAATTGTTGCCCAATATCAATGGGGACATGCCAGAATGACAATAATGAGGCACATTGCCAGAAGCATTACTCAAAAAGTTGCCCCATGTATCATCAGTACTGAATCACCTGTACTCGTCTCTATTAGTCATGTTTGTATCAAATATCTAAGTATCTTAGTCATGTTTGATTTTGACTTGGCCAGAAATAGAGAAAAGTCCGGTTTTTATAAAGATTGTGTGTGCAACCTCAGTAGCTTTGGGTAGTTCATTTGGAATATATGTATTTTAGGTTTAACACCACACACAAAGGGCCCTATTCGCATTATTCACCCGGCGGCCAGAGCGAGGCTACATGGTGCACTTGCCATTACACCAGAGACTTTCTAATGAGGAGGCACAGCACTCAAAAAATCCTCTATAGAAATGCATGGGGCTAGTTTGTAACGGCAATATGGCAGTTGTCTACACATATTACACCCCTACCGCGGCAAAACGTCGACATGATTGTGCTGTGTTGTGAATACATTGAGCCTATCATGTGGTGTGTTGTGAAGACATTGTGCCAATCATATGTTGTGACCTCGCCGCTGGAGCAAGATTGGTATCGTGAAGCCTTGCGCACGTGCATTTCTGCCGGTCCAGCAGATGGTGGTAATGCACTCTGTTTGCAAACTGCCAAAAAACCTCACTGAAGAAGAACAGGCCAGCGAACCCTTCTTTTTCGGTGAGCTTTTTTTGACAGTGAACTCAAATATAATGAATATAGTATTTTATGTTTGTTATGCCCTTTATTAGCTATATTTCTGAAGAATAAAAATGTTAATCGTTTGACAGCACTAATTTGAACTCATTGGCAACGACAAAACAAAGTCTTACACTTAGTTATTTACTTTCACTATTGATTGACAAGAGGATACAATCAAAAACATAGCCTGAAAAAAGCAACCCTTGCCCCAATAATATTTGAATGACCGATGATAAAAATCCTAAGGACATTCATCCAAGCAGACCAGTCATTGCCTTGGACGCGTTGCTTAGGGCCCACTTATATTTTGTGCCCGGGCACCTTAGCTGTGTTTTACATTCGCCTTTCACTGTAGACCAGGTATTTCTTGGTCAGTGGCGTCATCATTCTTAACAATTTTTTTGTTGACCATGTGCCTGACCACACCTATTTTTCTCATTGGCATGCCTCTGGGTGCGCAATGCTCATTTGACAACTTGTGTACTCAAGCGCTTGGCGAAAAAAACATCACTGCGTTGGGTGTAAGATAGGAATAAGACTTGCGTCGCTTTTGTCACCACGATGCACGTGTAAGACAGGGCCCGAAGACTGGAAAGGCGAATCCTCTCAAACAAATCCCATTTGATTAACATATTCATGTTTGCATCAAGACACCTTTAGGCCACCTTTTCAGTTTACATTTTCTTAATTTGTTGATGTTTCCATTTCAAAGTGAATTCTAGTCATATGTGAGTCAAAACTACGAGGAGGGAACTTAAACTTTTGTGTCAATGCTTCTGTTTCTGAAAGAAATTAACATTTTGATTTGATACTTGTGTTACTGTAACTTGTGTGCAAATGACAAAGTGTGTGCTGTGTGACGATAGAAGTGTCCTCAGTTCCTAACCTAATGTTCTAGAATCCTCAGATAACTCATTGTGCTGATGAAACTGCTTGTGCAGGGAGGTCTGATGATACAATGCAAAGATATAAATGTGCGTGAGAAGTTGTCTCCCTCGCTGCATCGGTCTCTCTGCAGAGATGAATAAACAACTAACAAGAAAAACAAACCTTATCTCAGACTCTCAGTATTTATAGATACTGAGATAAAAATTTGGTGCGAGACACTCACTGCAGACTGAGTTTCAGTTTAGCTTTTATATCTCCCTCTGTATGTGCCAGCAAAGTGTTTTATTTCATTGCTTACATGGCATTGTTACCATTAAAATTATTAGAGGTGGAGACATTGGTCGTGTAATTTGTTTTCTTGTAGTAAAACATGCATGTTGTACCGAAGGCATTACATTATATAGCCTGACGAGTGGAAGACACCACTCATTATCAATGTCAGTATTCCGCTGTTAGTGTATGGTCTCAGCCAGGTAGGATAAAGCCTCACTTAAATTATCATATTTGCTGTTGTTATAAAAAAGCTTCTGAAGTTCAAGGAGTCTGTTGACCATGAAAACTTTGTTCATAAACTATTCTTTGTAAAAATGAAATGTTCATGCTCACCAGGCTCCTTGAACATCTTTTCTCTGCAGGCCACACACAACACAACACAACACAAAAATATAGACTCGCATACTCACCCCCAACTATTTAAATTTTGCTTTATTATTTATGTTTTTTTTGAGTGCAACACTGTAATAATATGTTTGCGTCTGGGGTCTGTGTGGCTTCAGTGTTGTGTTGCTTCAGTGCTGGTATGCTGTTTGAATTGGTGAAGTTGTCCAGAGAGCACAGAGAATGATAGTCTAACGAGTGTTCCATAAAGACTTACAAGACTGAGTCAAAGGCAGTTTAAAGATTAAAGTTATCAATCTACCATGAGTGTTTTCACCGCTGTAGAGCAACAGAGGGACTATTCCTTGTTACCACTATGTTTGAGGTTTTGCTGCCTATGTTGTTATGCTAGCTAACTAGGATTATATAGACAAACTATAGAAAATAGTAAGGGAAGCTGTAAGGAGTTTTGGTCTAAAAAAGAAATCTTTGCATTCCTCAGAAGCCACACTAGTATTTGACCAGCAGGGGTCATCATATTACAGGCATTGAGTAGTCCAATATACTGTGGAGGAGTGTGACAGCCAACTGTGATGGAAAATTCATTCATTCTTTTGCGGAACATAAATGAACATAGAATCATAAATTATGAATCCGTGGAGATGGATACACATGCAGCATGTGCTACTGCATATGTGCATACGTATGAATGCGTTCATATGCCATATTGTAAGGAAAAAAATGGGACATAGTGTACGTGTATAGTGTTTTTTTAGGACTTAGAAAATAAATTAGATTCTGTTTGTGCAGAATAGTCATAGGTGTCATATAACGTGTGTGTGTGTGTGTGTGTGTATGTGTGTGAGAGAGAGAGTGTGAGAGAGAGAGGGAGCGAGAGAGAGGGAGTAAGTCAGGAGTCCAAAGCTGCTTAGTATGCACAGAGGGCAACAGCATGTGGGCACAAGTCACACTGAGCTCAGTGCCGCGCCTTTATGCACATTCACACACACACACACACACAATGCAAGAGGTCCATTCTGCTGATACACATGCATACATAGTCACACAGCACTCACTTCAGTGGACAAGTGTGTGTAGACACACACACACACACACACACACACACACACACACACACACACAAAGCGTGCGCACACACACACAGCACACAAACAGCACCCATCACTCAGCATTTCATGGCGTATTTTCCTGGGCACTTGTGCACCATAGGCACTGGCACTATGCAAATGTTGCAGTCAGTCAGTCAGTGAACCATTGATTCTTCTCCTCCTCTTCCTCCTCCTCTTTCTCCTCCTCCTCTCTCTCCTTTTTTGGTAGAGACTCCCTCACTCAGACCATATCTCACCCATATACTCTGTCTCTAGGGGGAAATGCCCTCATTAGTGCCAAAGCAACAAAACAAAATGTGCGCACACACACACACACACACACACACACACACACATACACACACACACACACACGGAGGGGGTGAGGTGTAGTAGGCATATCTGTCAGGACCCAGAAACGTCGATTTGTCCACGAGTGAGCTTTGAGGAGACAGGGGCTCATTTGCAAGTTGATTACATCCAGTTAGGTCACGGTGGTGTTTTCCCCGCTGTCGTCGAGCAGTGGGGGCGGAAATATTGAAACTACACATTCAAATGAAAAAGAACATTCTGTATATGGAAACATCTAGGGCTGTTTATTCTTGCTCATAAAGATTGCACCCAGCAGGGTCTCGAGTTAATTTGTGGCTTCATAGCTGTGTGGCTTTCCAACTACTACAACAACTCTGAAGCTGTGGTGTTTATGCTCTGCCTCTTTTTCATAATAGATTGTGCAGCACCAGGTCAATTTTTTAAAGTTTTATTTTGGGCTTTTAGCCTTTTATTTAGAAAGGACCGTGAAGATCGATGGGAAGAAAATGACAGATAGGGATGGGGTGGGACTAAAAAATGACCGCAGGTCGGATTCAAACCTGTATCCCCGTGGGCACTGGAACATGATATGGTGGCTTTAGCCACTTGCGTCACTGTGCCCCCACACCAGGTCGATTTTGAGGTAATTTATTGGTGTACTCTTGGAATTAATATATCTCTCATTCTTGGGATTTACAGAATATCAATATGTTGGTATTGGCACTAAATGACGTGTTTGTTTTTTTCATTATCTGTTGAAAAGGTTGGGCGGATGGGTGCAGCTCTGTGATTTCCAACCCTTTTTTAAAGTCAGTGTGGTTTTGAAAGCAATCAAAGCCTGATTACTTTCAGAGGTTGGCCTATCATCTCTACTACAAATGATGGAACCTCACAGGGAACTTTAAAAACCTGCCATTAGCACTCACTCTCTACCTTCTACTGTGAAGCCCTGCAAACTTCTGTTCTATTCTCAGAACACGTTGTCGTTTTATATTTATCCCGTCTATGCTCCGTGTAGGTGTGATGTTCTGCCGTCTCAGTGTGGACAAGCTGAGGTGACATTTCCTGCTTGTTAAGAGCTTTTCATTCTCCCCCCTCCACCCCAACACCACCCACCCACCCCCACCCCTTATTTTTCCCCCCTCTGTGCTTGCTGCTCACCCAGCATCTTTGGAAGGGAGGAGGTGAAATAAGCAAGCCTGCCATCCACCTTAATTAGTCAGCTCTTGGCTCCCCGCAGTGAATCGCACCACCAGTAACCCCCAGCGGACTGTGGCCTTGCTCCGAGGACTCTCTCAACAGGGCGTGATAAATGAGTTTCCAGGGGGCAGGGGCTGAGTCGGGTGGTGTCATTAGACACATGGAGTGGGCTTCGCTTGACATCTGTGTCATCATCGCACTCCTCCTCGTGTGATCATTGGACTGTACCACCACGGGGCGGGGACTGCCCATTGGCTAGTGTTTGTTCGCACACCACTCACTTCCACTCTGGATGTGTCAGATATGTCAGTCCATGGCCAGAATGGCAAAAATATTCTAATCAATGGAAATGCACATTGCTGCTACATTCTATAAGCATTTGCTAACAGAGTGCCCGCTATGGCTGCTAGCTGCATTCATTATTAGCACATTAATATAGCGTGCAAAGATAGCCCTCAAAAGCCCACACAAGGCTTTAAATTGGCAATTATGAACCACAACTTATATGAAGATTTCTTTAAAATGAACAAGGATGCAGGGGAGTATTGTTGCGCTCAGATGATCTAGAGTTTTAGCCAGGTGCGTTTAAACCAAGAGTTGAAGAGAGAGAGAGGAGTAGTTCGCACACTGAAAGAATTGACTTAAACAAAGTCTACAGCAAGAGTTTGTCCATTTAATTTTGGGAGCACGAGCAGACGTTTCAGCCGTCCGGCTATTCTCAATGCTCCACTTAACATGTGAAAATATGTAATTGAGGCAGATTACAGCAGTTTGAGGAAAACGGATATTCACACCAGCACTTTCTCAGACTCACTCATAACAAAAGGAGAGCTGCCAAGCTAAACAACTCTCGTTCCGTGTTCGAGACGGCGGGAGCGTGTGCACGCGGACCTGACCAGAGCTCCTTCCGCTCAGGGTGAATCGGCCATCAGTGGCCCCCGTGTAGAAAGAAGGGAGGAGGAGGAGAGAGAAAAAAGTGAGCATTGAGAATAGCCGGACGGCTGAAACGTCTGCTCGTGCTCCCAAAATTAAATGGACAAACTCTTGCTGTAGACTTTGTTTAAGTCAATTCTTTCAGTGTGCGAACTACTCCTCTCTCTCTTTAAAATGAACAAGTCACAATTTTACAAGTAGTAAGGGTAAGAGTGGAGTGATGTATCCTGCACAGTGCTTTTCAACCCATTTTTGGCAGCCTTCATAGAGTGCTGCCTATTGAGACCCACAAAGCCATTTCCAAACTGTACTGGTGGTTGATGGTGAGCTGTCAAGGTGCTCTTTAGTGTCACCAGGGTCATGAAAAGCGGTGTGTTTGAAAAGCTTCGCTCATACATTTTCATGGAGTGCTCTCATGAGCATTCTCCACTCCACCCCTGGGTGAAAAGTACATTATTCCACCAGGACTAGCAGCGGATCTGCTGAGACCAAGACTGACTCTCTGTGTGTGTGTGTGTGTGTGTGTGTGTGTGTGTGTGTGTGTGTGTGAGAGAGAGAGATTTGTAGACAGGCAGAGTGTATAGGAGAGCTGAATACTGGAGGAGAGAGCCTGTATTGCTGCTTGGGTCTCCCTGAGGACCTAGAAAATGTCTTCAAAACATCAATGTCCTCCCTCCCCCCATCCCCTTCTCTGCTGAGAGGGTCCAAAAGAGGCCTCTGGCTTGTAATTGTTCCTATTTCAAAAGTCAGTGCAACTCACTTTCCCGCAGTGAAGATGCAGTATCCTCTCCTCGTACTGTAAAAAGCAGATAACATTGATTTTGATATCAAATATATGTGGCCAGCAGATCCAAACATTCAGTCAATAAAAGGAATGTGTAGCATGCATACTGTAAATGTGCGAGTCTGGGAAAGCTTGCTACATTTTTGAGCTACAGTATGCAGGGGCATGGTGATGCTGAGGTTATTTATTGGTAGTACTGTATGTGTGAAAGTGAGAGCTCTCCTGTGGTTGTGTGCTTACCTTTTCCAGCCTGCGGTCATTGAGGCATATACATTTAGACCACACAGAGGCAAGCAACCAGCGACTAAAAAAAAAAACTGAAGTAATTATATTTAGTAAGAAGGGAGAAAGACTTAGGGTTGCCACTCTCCCTGACACAAAAGGGTTGAAGTCAAAGGATACAGTTAAAAATCTTGGTGTATTAATTGACAGTGATCTAAATTTCAACAGCCACATGAAAGCGATAAATAAATCAGCTTTTTACCACCTCAAAAATATTGCCAAACTCAGAGGGCTGATGTCAAAATATGACTTAGAAAAACTCATTCATGCATTTATCTCCAGCAGGGTTGATTACTGCAATGGACTGTTCACAGGCCTTCCTAAAAAGACTATTAAACAGCTTCAGGTGATACAAAATGCAGCAGCTAGGATTTTAACAAAAACTAAAAGAACTGACCACATTACTCCAATTCTTAAGTCCTTGCACTGGCTTCCAGTAAGTCACAGAATTTACTTTAAAGCACTATTGCTTGTTTTATAAATCAGTAAATGGAGCAGGACCTAAATACCTATCAGACATGCTTCAGCAGTACACACCTTCTCGTCCTCTCAGGTCCCAGGTGAAAAACCTGCTAGTAAAACCTACTGTTAGAACTAAACATGGTGAAGCAGCTTTTAGCTGCTATGCGGCTCAGCTGTGGAACCAACTTTCGGATGACATCAAAAAGGCCCCAACTGTAGCCAGTTTTAAATCTAGACTTAAGACCAAACTCAGATGCTTTCTGCTAACTGTGCCGAGTTACAAATTCTGAATCTGCCTTGATAATTATTCTACCTTGTCTTTTATTACTTTTTTTACTACTTTTGCCTTTGTTTTTGCTTACTAATTATTCTTTATTTTTTAATTATTTTACCTTGTGTTTTATGTTTTCTTTTTATTATGATCTTTACCTTTTAACTATTCTTTGACTATATTGCCTTTCTATGCTTTTATTTGTTATTATTGTTTGGTTTTGTTTATGTAAAGCACATTGAATGACCTCTGTGTATGAAATGCGCTATATAAATAAACTTGACTTGACTTGACTTGACTTGACTACAGCAGAGAGGGTTAAAGCAAGGATCTTTGACTACAGCGTGCGTCATACAAAAGGCTTGTGATCCAAATAACATGCTCCTGCCTTATTTAATATGGCTCATGTCCTTCCATTCTTCTGAGAAACACCCTGTAGTATGTTTTAGTCTGTTTTGGAATGCATTACAGCACATTTACATTTACATTACATTTACATTACATGAGTTGCACATGTAACATGAAGACCGCACACGTTTTTTAGCGTTTTGTGTTTGTCTGTAGGACTCTAAAGCCTAATTCTCATATGATTCTAACACTAAAAAAACACCTGGCCTGCACCTCCTAAGATGTCACCTCACTGCATGCTTTCTTTTTGAGTGATGTCATGTTTGTAGAGTTTGTAGGGTTACTAAATCAATCTAAGTCAGAATGCTGTAATGGTTTGGAAGTTGTTCATTTTAATTAATCTTTTTATTAATCAAATTTAAAAAAAACATGATGAATTGGAGGCTTTGAGAATTGGAGTCATGTCTAGACATTTTTTCTTATGGATTTATTAAGCAGAAATGGGTTGTATGAGCTAAATAATTACAGGGTCTAGCTATCTTAATTTATTATTGATCACTTTGAATTATATTGCAATTACAGAATACACACTCACTGATTTAGTACCTCTGCCAAGGAGGTTATGTTTTCTGTGTGCAAGATTACGCATTGATTCAACTTACTGGGTGATTCCACAAATTAAGTTTTCCTTTCACTAACATTGCACAATACGGCATCTGGCCGTGGTTGACATCTTTGTTCTCCAAGCGTTCTTCTATTAGTTAAAAAGATGAAACAAGTTGTTCAATTTGGCAGACACTTCTTTAGAGGAAGTAAATAGAAATATAGACAAATGTTTAAGTAGCTAAGTCCAGCAGGACTAAGGCTTTACGCAGGAAATGTCCCATCTCCTTACAATAATAATCTCCAGTTCATTTAAAACATGTAGCTTATAGCGGTTAAACAGGAGCATAGGTATTAGCAAACATCTCAGTGGTTTGGAACATACATGTGAGCTTCTTGTTGATTAAAGGTCGGCGAGAGCTCTTAACGCCACTAGTGATGACCTTGATGCCATAATGGTGTGCATTGCCCAGCATGTGGAAAGATTAAGGATGTAATCGCCACTACAGCAGCTGAACAGCATGTCCCTCTACTTACTGGTATATGATCTGATACTTCCTGAAAGCATGGCATCCAGGACTCAATTAGTTTGTACTGGCTAGCATGCAGCATTTAAGTCCTCTGTGCCAAGCCGAAATCTTGAATTGTGAAGTTCTAACGGAACCATCTTGCTAAACCACTAAATTGTACATTTCCAGCGAAGACCACCAAGAAATTGGCAGTACATAGAAGTCATCATTGAGGACATAATGGAATGAATAAGTTGGGTTTTGATGGGAGGTGTGTGTGTGTGGGGGGGGTTGCTTAGGCCTTCGGTCGGGGTCACAGTAAGTTTGAAATTAATGTCTGACAAAGTCTCTTGACTAGAACAGTGAGTGACTGATCTCAGCCATGCACAAAGAGCATTGTGATTGTGGCAGCCTGTCACATTTCATCACAGTGACCTTTGAAACAAGGACAGGAAAGTCAAGAGTACTCTGGGTGAAGATGAGCCATTGGAGGGAATTTATGCTGTCTCGTTCCAAATGACCAGACAGTACAGGACCCCCCCCCCCCCCCCATATCTTCACACAAGAAAAAGCTAGCAAAACCCACACATCCCTACCTGGGACACAAGGGAGCAAGCATGAAAGTTTGAAAGCATCACTGGAGTTGAGAGCAGCAGAAGAAAAAAAAAAAAAAGAAAACATTCCCATTCTGCTCAGGGATGGTAGCCGCATCCTGTGCTAGCACGTGGCTAACGAAGCTAATGCTGACAGATAAGAAGAGAGAGAGAGAGAGAGGGAGAGAGAGAGAGAGAGAGAGAGAGCCGAGGGGGGGAGCTTACAGACAGACAAGACAGGCAGCTGTTTAGCATTCCGTTCAGCAGAGTGCTGTGAGACTGTCAAAGCCTGTTTACTGTGGCATCCATCCGGAGAGGGCTAAAGCACAAAACCGTGTGACTCCTGTCAGTGTGGAGGATGCTGCAGGCCCGGGATGCGCCGGCAGCCAGGGGAAGTGCAGGAAATGTTCCATTTCCAGCAGTTTATTCTTTGGTCAGTCTAAATATTGATTGCCAAGAAAAGCCGCTTGGTAATCTCGCGCCCAGACGACAGAGGGTATAAATTGTCTGTTGCAGTTGTGGACCTTGGCGGTTGTAAAAACAAGTGATGTATGTACGTGATGTATGAATGTGATCATTAATTTTTAAGGCAGGGATTTGTAAGGTCGTCAGAACAGGACACCTTGGTGATCTGTTATAACGTGTCCATTACAGTAAAAAAAGTTATTTACTTCAACTGTTTTTTTTTTCTTTCTCCTTTCTGACTTCATTTTATTTATGTGAATAACCAAGATGCATTGGGAATAAATCAGCCTGGATATTAAGGATGGGAGGCCTCGATTCCATGCAGATGATTGCTTTTGTATGATGAAGCTCTCTGAGAAGAGCCAGTGCCATACGCGGTAGAGATAACACACCACCAGGGCTTAGAGCACTGCATCACCTCCGCTGAAAGTGCACTGCAAATTAAGCGGCTCGTGTTTGCCGAGCCAGAGCAAACTCTACACATGCCCCAAGGCCCCCTCAATAAGGTTTATCGATGGTATGGAATGAATATGAATCATGGAAGGCGTGTTGACTCTTGGTATGAGCTTTAATGCAACCTTCTGTGTGAACTTGTGTTTCAGGTAGAAGAGGATCAAGCTGTATCACTCCAAGGCCCAGCAGACAGGGTGGGGATCAAGAAAGACCAAGCTGAAATCCATGTTAAAGCGAGATACAATTCAGACTGCCTGCTGGGCTACCTGTCACTGACTGTAAGGGCATTACTCGGAGACTCTCAAACAGCCACAGCTTTCAAGCTTTAAGGTGATGACCCAATTTCCCATCCACAAGTTCAACAATAAATAAGTGCTGAAAGCTGATGTTTACTGTCTGTTTATTACCTCAATAATACACCTTAATTAACCTAAAAAAACACCTTTAATTACCACCTTTACCCACCTTTGACTTTAGGTTACACAGTAAAATGTGATTACAGTGGATTTTTATAACAGTGCTACATTACTGATGACCAGATTCCAGTGAACACCAGAGTATGTACACAAACTCAGATTAAAGTAATTACTTGGTGAACAGGAGTGATGTTGGATTCTAGTGAGAACAATAGCCACTGCTTGGCTAGCTAATTCAGCCAAATATATACTCAGTGTGCTGTCGCCATCTTAAAAAAAAGACCTCCAACATGTATTCACTTCCACCCTAATTTTCACAAACAAGCCAATTAGGCAGTAATTAGGTCCCACATTACCAATGACCACAAATGAATTATGTCATTGTGGATTGGCAGGGAACTGACAGCTCTTCCACCATTCCACATAAACAACATTTGTGTCAACCAGTGATTATTTGTACAAATGTAGCTGGAAGTGAACACTTGCTCACTGGCTCAAGTTAACCCTCCAAATCCCCCTGAGTGTAACAGTGGCTAGCAGGTACTGTGATGTGCAGTGAGTAGACCTACACCTCACCCCATCATAAAAGATGTCTTAGTGAAACCAGCACCTATGGGGTTTAGCCCTCTTGCTAGCACGCCAGTGCCCCATGCCCAAAGTTGTGAGTTTGAATCAGGTGCAGGACAGTGCTTGCCCAATCCTTATGGAAAGGAACTATAGTAATACTTTAAGATACCTATCGAAGTTCTATGATAGTGTTTAATACTTCTATGATGTTCTGTAATGCCTTTAATGTTCTTACCCACTATAGAGTTACTGTTATACAGTCTTGTAGTACTTCTATAGGATGTCCCAATATACTAGTATTCTTATAAGATTACATAAAAGTTTGTCCCAAAATACTGTGAAATTCCAATAATTCTTTTTTATAAGGGCTACACTCCTTGTTGTTACAATGAGGTGCTATTTCTTTACCTTTGCCCCCAGTCTGTCTGTGTCATAGCTCGTAACTTTTTCCTAAATTCCTGTCAGTCCTGCTCCAGTTCACTTCAAGTTCCATACAAGGTTGAATGATCACTGTATTTCAGTTCTCCCACATGAGCATCCAGATCTGGATGCGGAAATATTTGTGACTTTCTTTGCTGACCAAATAAAGGGACAAGGGTCTGCAGTCAGCCGACTACTCTCTAGTGCAGTGTTTCTCAAACTTTTTCAGACGAAGGACCACTTAACCAATAAAAAAGAAACGGACGGACCACTTAGCTAAAAAAAAAAAAAAAGATTAGACCTACTTCAACAGTATATTAGCCTACACAATAGGCCTACTCACTGAGCCACCTTGCTTATTGTCTTTGCACTTTGCTTATTGTGTCAGAGGATTCATATAATTTAAACTGGCATAGTTTACATGGACAGTGTTTCAGAACTGTTTGGATTTACATACAAGTTGGTTCAATATTGCAAACAACTCAACTATATTAGATTTTACCACGTTTGCTTGCGGACCACTTAGGATAGCTTGCGGACCACCAGTGGTCCCCGGACCACACTTTGAGAAACACTGCTCTAGTGTAGTGGTGAATAATGCTGACACGCTGTGCCTCTTAAAAAAGGGAGGATCAACTGATGCCACATCTGTCTGTCTAGACTCCAGATGCAGCACAATATCGCAGTAAACCCAGTTGAGTGTGCTTGTGAGGCTCTGTCATACAGGAGTAAATATGGAGTTTATTGATATATTCTGACGGGATAATGGAAAGAGGTGACAACATGAGAGGAGTTATGGCATTGCAGCGTGACATCTTCATACTGATCCTATCATGTTGTTGGAATCTCCTGGACCTGCTTTGACAAACTGAATACATTGACTTGGGGGGTCAGTCTGCCTCAGCAGCCAGGGCAGATGTCTGACCTTTACCCTTCTGTTTTTGGTGTGCGTGCGTGTGTGTGCGCAAGCATGTGTGTAGAAGAGTATGAGGATTATTAATGAATTGAAATTACTAAATAAATAATTTCCTCTCCATATTCTGGGGTTTGGCTGCAGTAGCTTTAGCTGAAGATACCGTGGCACAATGACTTGTGATGTGTATGCCTCTTTTGCCTGATGGATGGTGACATCTGTCAACTAAAAGTGGCATTGGTCAGTCATGTCATGGACGGGCCCTCAGAACATGGACGCGCAAAGCATTTGGACACAGAAATCTGCAGTTTCATTCTGTGTCCGGAGCGGTCTTCGAGTCTAACTTGGACCCTGTCTGTGATTATTCCATGATTTATGAGGGTTATTAACGCGGCTGTGCTGTCGACAGCCAGGGCCCTATATCGCGTAGCCTAGGCCTACTCACACTCGGCTCGTGAGTCTGGCGATGTGCCTTGGCTCGTAAATCCTGCATTTTCCGGAGATCGCGTGCGGGACGTATCAACGCCTCTGTTGTATGTGTTTGTGTGTGCGTGGGCCATCTGAGCAACGTTGACAAATCAAAGTTGTCGATGGGTGTGTTGTGTAGATAACCCTAAGGAAACACCTTGGCACAGAAATAATTGGATTAAAGTAAACCTTCACCAACGTCGTTTTAAACGAGGTTGAAACCAATCTCGCTGGTCAAGAATGGCTGACACTATTGTGCAATTCATCACCAGGTGAAAAACTGGCAACTTGCAATAAACGAATCGTTAAAATAAGATTGTAACGCCTCGGATAAAAATGAGAAGTGCATGCATGTTAATGTAACGCAGTGACAGCGATACAAAAAATAGAGGTAGGCTTAACTATTCAAAAGCCCTTGTTAATTGTCAAGCGGTTGTCTTGACGCAGGATATTGTCGGCGGTCTCTCTCTCTCTCTCTCCCTTGCTCACTCTCTCCCTTCCTCGCTCTTTCGTCCACTCCCCCTCTCTCGTTCCTCCTTTGGTGCGCCTGGAAGGGATAGCTCAGTTATCAGGTAGCAACGCACACAATCTAGCTGAGGTCGTGAAGACAACTGTGTAACAGGGGGAGGGTCGTAGATACATTTAATCTTAGGTAGCTACAATTAATGGTCGGAATGAGACATTTTGCGTTCCTTCTGATCCCACTCCTTGCGCTGGTGTCTTCGGTGCGGGCGGATGCGAAAAGTGGGAAAGAGGCTGAAAATGCGGGGAATTTTATGGAAGATGAGCAATGGCTGTCAACCATTTCACAATACAGCCGCAAGATTAAACACTGGAATCGCTTCAGAGACGTGAGTTGGCCATTTTTCTAACTACTCTTCCGGCACAACCTCGCTGTGTTTACTGATAACCATTGCTATTAAGATGCTGCACTCCCTGGATGTGACCATCACCTGCATGAATTAATAGACTGTCATCATGAACATGAGGTGTATATGAAAAGTGCAAAAATCGTATTGATTCAGGCTAAATATTTCCATATGACCATTGTTTTAAGTGAAATGTTTTTTTTTAACAATTCATTCAGTCTTAAATAAATATTTTGTCAGTGTTCTCATATAGATATTTAGCATGTGAGAAATAAGTCATGCAATCAAGCATAGCATAATGATGCTAAAATAGTTCAGTTTCTTTGATTTTTTTATTATTATTATTTTTTAGGCGTTTGAATGGACAGGTTGTTGTGGTGCTTGACATATCTCCACATATAATCTTGTGTTGTATTGCACTGTATAACAGTGTGAAGTGACTCCATAGTCTGATAAATAGATATGTAATTCCAGTGAATAGATATGTAATTCCAATACTGGATGTTTTAATGAGATCACATAGCCACGCCCGACACTAACATTAAGAAATATAACATCCAGTCACCTGATGCTAATTAGGCTACATGGCAGAGCATCACTCCCATATTCCTACTGGGGCCCTTTCATCACCAAGGGGTCAAAATCCCAAGCTAGGGTTGTTGTCAACAGATAATGACCACATGAAATGCAGCTTAATACAGTCATATTTCTTACAGGGGACTGGAAGTAGCCAAAGCTTCTACCCCTTCTCTCACCCGAATAACATGACACACATTGCTAGGCCTAGATGTATGTTCATTTGAATGTAGCCAATGGAATTTTGAACCAGACTGGTCAAATGAAATGTCTTTCAAGGCAACAAGCACCAATCTTTCAAGGGTCTTTCACTGAACAGGGCATGAAACAAATAAACAAGAACACACACACACACACACACACACACACACACACACACACACACACACACACACACACACACACACACACACACACACATTGATGATGTAAAAACATGTATCATATACTGAATGAAAAAAAAAAAAACATACAGAAATCTATATGTGTTATACTGGTATATGAAAATAGGACCACATTTCTCAGTATGGCATGTAGGCATGTAGTTTAGTTTGCCTCCAGCAATGTGAAGTAGCTCGAGTAAATCTTTCTTCTATACGCTTCCATGCCCAACCAGCCTGCCTGCCTGTCTCTGAGAAGTTGCTCAAGCAGAAATGACTTTGGCTGCATCGGCCTGAAATCGCAGAAGGAGAAAAAAAAACTCAGACATTTCCCAGCACTGTTCAGAACGACACAAAATCTGTATTGTAAGGACGCAGTAGGCTACAGTGCTGAGTCTTATGCAAACAATTCCTAAGCTCTAGCACTGAGATTACATAAATACCCCCCACAGAAACAGATTGAAGATGTACACATTGTGTGGTGGTTGTTGGATTTAATCACATTGAAGGCCAGGAGGGATTAAATCACTGTCATTTTCAAGGCATATATTATATATATATCATATATATCATATATATATATATATATATATATATATATATATATATGTATATAGCAGCTGCAGTATTCTGACCTGTACCTTGAGTATCATCAGCACTTGCTCATCAATACTTATTGATTTTTCTCTACCGTCCTTTGCATATAAAATGTGTTCTCAAGCACAGAACCACTGACTGGAGCACATAGCTCCTGTCACCCCTCTTGTCCCACAACCCCCTCTCGCTACCACAAACCATCCAAATCTGTCAAATAAGGTGGTACTCCCGTTCCGCTGAGAATTCTGTTCAGTGAAGTGCATTTGGGTTTTTTGGCTTTGGCACTTGTTACCATGTTACCTTTATTTACCCCCTCTCTGTCACTCCTACCTCTAAAGACATCGGCCCAATGCCTAGGTGACAAGCGACAAAAAATAGATTTGGGAGTCTCTAGTCTGCCAAAGAGTAAAGGTCAATTTATAGGGTCTCTCTTTGCTCGAGGTTAGTGGAGAAATGGATTTCCATTTCACTGAATCCACCCAGCATACCAAATGATTTTTCTGGAGGGAATCATTGTCTGTAGTTGGTGTGAACCTTCGTAGACTTTGAAAGGGAAGGATTTTTGATAGCTGTGCTTCACTCAACTAGGGAAGTTCCTCTGTGAGTCCCCCTTCTGCAGATCCATTTGACAGTAGGCATAAAGAACTCCCTCTCCCGGCTCCCTGTATCCATCTTCATCCTCTTATCAGATCACCTATCCTTGACTAATTGTTGTAAAGTACTGTATTGGAGTGAGTCCAAATGGAAGCTATGATTCACCACAGGAAATACTAGGCCATTTATGTCTTCTTAGGGAGAGTGATTGACAAATCTGTCATTTTCGATTGCAATATTACATGGATAAAAGGCTTTAATGTAGATATGAGAAAATAGGTCTTTGCACTTTTTGGGTAGGTTAATCTTTCAGTTTTGTGTAGGTTTTGTAAAAATAATGGAAGATTAAATGATCAAGGTGGAGTCGTTTTATGTACCTACTGTAACTCTGAATTATTCATGTATTATTCAGAGTGTGTGGGGGTTGTAAAATGGGCTACTGAATGAATTGTTGAATTATTACAAGTAATTCCATATGTGCAGTTTCACCGTACATCAAAACTGCCTTCAAACGATAAATAAGGAATCTCTGCTATTCACATATTTTACTAAATTGTATATAATTGCCTCCAACACTCATTTTATTTTGGTGTCAAGCAAATTAGCATCAAACCATAGTTTCACCTTTGCTAGTCAACTGTCGTCACATTCAATCGTCTCACCAGATTGCATGCACAGACATGAGCTTGTTTTTTATAAAGAAGACATATTTTTTCTGGAGCTGTGAGATCTGTTTCTTTTACTGCCAGCAGAATGTGTGATAAGACCCATCAACCACACTTAGAGGTTTGACAGTCAGACAGATGCTTGAGGAGTCTCCTCCCGTGTTACCAAACTTGCAACAGATAACATGTCACTCATGTGTAGTACTGCAGAATTGTCAGATGAATATATCAACCTTTTAAAAGCACTGACATAAAATGTAATGAAAGAAAAGAAAATATACTGCCAACATTTGTGGGGGGGGGGGGGGGGTGACAATTGGAAAATGTCACCCAGCTGCATTGACACAGCTGCGTAGATAGGTTTCTTTTACCTTTGCATTAATCTACTTTACAAATCACAAGGTCACAATGACAATGAGATGGAAGCTAAAGATCCACAGAGCTGGTGTGATAGACCAGCTCGATCCCTCCTTTATTGAATAACCTTGAGCGTGTCGTTGATTAGAAGCCCACCCCTACCAATAGAGAAGGAACGACTCATTAGTCGTAGCTCCAGAACAATCCTGAATAGCAGGATTGAATAGCAGGACATGAATACCCCCCCCATCCCCCTGTCCCCCTATCTCTCCCTCTCAGAGCCTGTCCACAATAGGCAGGACACCTGCCAGTGGTTGTATCTCCTGTCAGGTCTTCACAGAGGACAGAGACATTCCCGGATCAGAAGGAGGCGGGAGGCAGCGTGCGCTGAAGAGGCTGCCTGCCTGCGTCTCCACGGCCCTAGCCTAGCCTCTGCACACTGGGAACAGACCGCTCCTTATAGAGCAGGTCCCTGCTATGCCCTTCAACCAACTCTGGCATGGCTGGAAGCACACCTGTTCCTCTGCCAGCTCAGTCTTTAATGAAGGGAAATGACTACATCCCCCCCTCCCATCCCTCAAGCAAATGGCTCCTTCGTTCGTCTTTTTTTTTTTGATTGCTGGCGACAGAGGCAGGCTGAGGACGACTGCGAGGGAAAGTGGGGTTGGCGTGCGGACATCATTTCCGAGGGTCATTAATTCAGCCTGGCAATGAGACACGATCTTGATGAGCTCGATCGCACAGACGGAAACGGCACAAGGTTCCCTCTGTCACTGTCGCCCTCGGTGACGTGTGCTAGTAATATCGCAGCCAGCATCTAGACAGGAGCTCTGGTTGGAAGGCTGTTTCGGAGGCCTGGCTGTGATTTGATTTCATTTATTTAACACTTCTTAGCATTTACTTTCATCTCATTAATAAGAAATGTTACCATGTGTGGGTAGTTGGCTATGCATGAAGCATCTAGAGATAGGAATGCTTAGGCTCCCCATAACATGGCCCCTGGAACACTGTTGGCCCTTCTAAAGCTGATTTCTGAATCCTTGGATGTGTTGATTTCCAATCCACAACAAGCTTGTCAGCATTTTCTCTAAAGCAGCTATTTCATCTTTGAGCAGAATTCATTAAATATTGTGATGCTGTGGAATGTTGGACTCCAGTTATGGATACAGAATGCTGCGGAACCACCAGCATCTACCAGTGTCTGTTTATCTCCATGTGCCAGACCTGCTTCATTAGCCCCCTGCAGCCATGTTTTCACATGGGCATAACAGCTTGTAAGCCATCTCCATTCCCTAAGTGGGGAGGAAGCCTACCATGACCCAGTACAGCGTGGAACACCAGCCTTGCTGCCCCCCGGGCCTTGACCTCTGGAGGGGAGACAGCTGTGGCCATGTGCGTGGTTCATGTCGCCGCGCTCCGGCATTTTATCACGATCAGGCCTTTGGGGTAATGGCTATGTTTACTGGTACAGAGAAGGCAATTAGGGATGAGAAATGAGGACGTGCAAAGAGGAGATGATTACGCTGGCACCGGTTCTGTGGACCAACGAGGTTCCAATTAAAAAGGGGTAGCATTAATGGAAGGATGAAAGCGAAGTAGAGAGATTGTTTTCTGAGTAACAACAAAGCTTTTGTGGTCAGGCTGTCCAAATAACTATCGGTCATAAACCGCAATATTCCAAGTAATGAATTCAAAGTGAAGTATAGTGAAGGGTTTTATTATTTCTGTCTGTCTTGATAGTGATCATACAGTAAAAGCATTGGTGTATAAATAATCCTCTTTACAGTCTGAAGGAGATGCCATATTTGGTTATAACACTACTGAGAACAAATGTGTTTACTTGTTGTTGTTGTTCTTCTTCTTCTTGTTTTTGTTGTTTTCACAGAAAGATCAGAGCAAAGATTAGATAAGGAAGGGATTGACCCATCCTTTCAGAGGGTGAGACTTTGGAGGGTCTTGATGTACTGCCTCTGTTCTTGCAGCCGCACACTGATATTTTTAGCAGTAGTCCTTAATCGGACATTTTGCTGTTGAATGCAAACCAGTCTAGCCAGTTAACAGTTAGTGTGTGTATGGGTCCCAAAGGCACTGAAGCCCACACCAGCCCCTGACCTTTATTAAAAATGAGGAACAGGCCCAATTTAAAGGTAGCACTCTCGAACAGGTAGCGAGGCTCCGACAAGAATGAATGCCGTGTCAGTTTCATCCATGAAAAAGATGCACATGAAACCTTCTCTGTGTTTTTTTTTTTTTTGACTTTGATCTGGCAAAGTTTCTGAAATGTCAAGCTGAATAATCAGCCGACTCCAGCTTCTCCCGCAGCCCCCCCGGCCCTACGTGCTTGTTTGCATTATTAATGGCTCCATCAGGACCGAGAGCCGTGTCTTTGCTCAGGGTAGGAAGCCCAACAAATTCCTCCCGCGCTGCCACATCAAGACGAAGATGGAGCCTGTGAGAGTGTGTGTGTGTGTGTGTGTGTGTGTGTGTGTGTGTGTGTGTGTGTGTGTGTGTGAGAGTGTGTGTGTTTTCTTCCTCAAATAGCCTTATCTCCAGCAGACATCTTTAAACCGAGGCTACAGCAGAGGAAACATGGTACGGCTGCCATAACCATCATCATCACACAGATTTAGTGGAAAGAGCTTGGATTCGTATTTGTTGGTGTGAGAAAGTGTGGTCGGCCTCAGATTCACAGTTGTGTACTCTTTGTGGACGTTTTCGCTCCACATATCTCCATATATGCAGATCTCTTGTGGTTTTGCTTTCAGAAGCAGAGGTGATGGTGTCATGCATGCGCACAAAGCATAGACAGACAATAGGGGTCCATTAGGCCACGCTGATCACTGTTTATTGTTGAGGGTGCGCAGGCTGTGCTTTAGGGAACATTGTTCTTGCTAATACGAATCTTCCTCGCTGCCATCGCAGAGGTGGTTAATTCTTAATGACTCATCTGTTTAGAACACCTGGCTCGGCTTCTGCAGCATCCCCCGTAATGTTGATTCTGGGTGGTTAATTCTTACTTATACCGTATCAGCATATTTATGGTGTTTGATGGATCGTTATTTTGAATATACCACCCTGGCCGGCCAAGTGGTGCAGAAATATGAGAGTCGGGGGAGAAAGAAAAAAAAAGGAGAGGTAGAGCATCAAAAGGCTGATAGAAGCCTGGACTCAGTCCCACTGATGGCAGGTCCAGGTGGGGGCCGAGGAAGGTTTCCCACCTGGAGCTACAAGCGTCCTTCACACTCACGGTGATCCAGAAAGCGACACGTAATGGATCTTAGCCCTGGGCTGCAAGCATCCTCCATCCCGGAACAGCTTGGCCACAGACTTTCTGGACCTATGGGAGGCTGGCGCTGGCCCGCTCTCGCTCTCAGAGACCCAACGCCTCGGCACCATCAGCAGCAGGCCCCTGGGCCACTTCAAAGAACTGAACCCAGAGGAAAGACTGGAGCATACAAATAGCTTTTTTTGAGTATTTGATAGGTGCAAACGACTAACGTTTCGACGCACAGCGTCTTCATCAGAGTCATAGAGCATCATGGCACCATGTCGTTCTCCTCCTCCTCCTCTCCTCCTCCTCCTCCTCACCCTCCTCCAAGTTGCTGGTTTGCTCACACTTGCAGGGACCTCAGCCTGTCCAGTGCTGTGTACAGTAGCCACACAAAAGAACTGTGTGCTTCTGCTGAGGTAATGGCCACTGATGGAGTGCTCAGCGCAGTCACGTCTTGTTCAGCTGAGGACGAAGAACTTAATTCAAAATTAAAGAGCTGAGCGAATCGCCTCGCTTCTCGCTAATGGATGTGTGTGTCTGTGTGTGTGTGTGTGTGTGTGTGTGTGTGTGTGTGTGTGTGTGTGTGAGTGAGGAAGTGAAGGTGTTTGTGCTGTCGTTGTGGGAGAGGTGTGCTGAATCTGACACGTTCTCTTAATTGAAGGCAGAAGTGGTGTGCTAGGCTGCAGAGCTCAGTGTCTTTGTGGGCAGCACTGTTTGTGTGTGTGTGTGTGTGTGTGTGTGTGTGAGAGAGAGAAAGAGAAAGAATGTTCACTCATACGCATAGGCTGTAGTAAGCTTATATATGGACAAGTAACCGTAAGCAGTGAACATTTGTGTGTGTGTGTGTGGCCATGTGTATTTGTGTGTCAGGCAGCCACTCCTTAATTTGCCTGAGCGAGGGCTATAAGGGATAGGCAGAACTAAGTCATATTGAAACGACCTTAATCAGCTGTACGGCACAGCATGAGCAGGCGATGCAGTACAGTGCTTAATGGTTTTCTTCTCAGTTGAAAGAGCATGTTGGAATCTCATTTGCGCCTCGTACACCTCCTCTAAGAGGCATGGAAAGCATCTTTGTAGTATCTGTTATTTTAATATCCTGACGACTATCATGAACCGGGGAGACAGCAACGGAGACGAAAAGAGAGAAAGAGAGAGAGAGAGAAAGAGAGAGAGAGAGAGTGGGGGAAAAGCATAAAAAGATTAATACCCAAGAAACAATGGAGCAGTCTGTGCGGGCGCACTGGATATACTGTAGGCAGCGAGCGAGTAGAATTCAATAATCCTGCCGGGGAGACGGTCCTCTTTGGACCGGCTCCCTTGCACGGCAGTCCCACTGGTGGGTCATTTCATTTTTAATGTCAGTCGTTATTACAGTGACACTAATTGCCCGCTAGCTGGGATTAGCTTGCAGATGTCTTTTCCCCAAATGTCTATTTATACCTGCTGCTTCTCATTTTCCCCAAAGGCTGCAGTGCTGCGCTGTATCTGAAGACATTGCAGTATTTTTATGAACTGCTGTCGATATCTTTTTGTTTCTTTTTGGAAAAACATTTGGCAATATTGTGACTCCACCTTTGCACTGATGTATAGTTTGGATAAAACATCCAAACTTTGGATGTCTAAAATATGTGCCTCAAATCTCAAAATAGGGGAAAAGTGAGAGTCATGCTGAAGTTTTTTCTTCTTCTTTTTTACTTGTTTTTGGGCTCAGAGCTTGCATCAGTAGCGTGGTGATGGCTCACCCCCACGACTCCTGTCTTTCACGTCTCCAAACAAAAACCACACCAGGGGTGTTCAATTACTCAGAACCTGCAGATCAGAGGAGAACCGGAGCAGCCCTCCCGCCGTAGAGCGTCTTGGATGTCAGATGGGGGAGATATTGGTTGTCAGAGGAATATTTCGACCTTCCTCGTAAACAGCGCAGTGAGTGGGATGAGGAGAGGAAAGATTATATGCACCGTCATGCCAACCTCTTTGCCGCTCTTGAGGGCTCTTGCATCATAAATCTGCCTTGACGTGCACGCCCTGAGCAAGAGGAAACATCGGTAAACAGTAGCTGGCGGATACAGAATGCTCCAGAAGAATCGGGTTCCCCACGCCTGTCGCCTGAGTTTTCTTCAGAGGATGAGACAGGGGGGAGCCTTTGGTTGGTGACTCCGTGACAGCAACCGCATTGCATCAATGTAGTCTTTTTGAGGCATGCAGAAATACACCACTCTCAGGCCGAGATGACTAAAGTATAACTCATGATTTATAAGGTCATGAACACCCCCCACCCGTCCCCACCCCCCAACCCACTGTGTATATACATGGACCAATGTGCACCTTGTGAAAATTGTTTTGTGGTGTCTCAAGAAGACAGCCAAGAGTCATCACAGAAATTCAGCAACTTGTCAAATTCAGATACTTGAAAAATGAGCCGTAGATTATGGTGTTTGGGTTTGTCCCTTTTTGCCTTTGTCAGCTTGCATCCATAATGACGGTTGTTTCCGTGGTTATTTTTGGGGGGGATGTTTCAATGAAGGCCGCGAGCAAAACAGCATGTCCTAAAACAGAGAAGCTGTTAAAATGCGCTCTGTATTTTCACTCGAATAAATGATACCTAAAAGCACAGGTGGTCACCTCCTGCAATATGCCATATGCCCACTCCTCTCAAGACTCCGCTTTTGAATGAAACTAATGGAAACAAACGAAAGGAAAAAAAGATGAGGCTCAAGGAAACTCTCGCCATCGCCACAGGAGTTCTGCGAACAGAAAATGCTATATTTTGCAACCCCTGTATTTTGCAACGCTGGATATAGCCAGAGTGTATCTCCTGTTTACCCCCCACCCCCTTTACTTTCTCTGAAGGGCTCTAATGCATTTTCAAGTGGCTTGAACATCAGTGGGCATTTACCATTTGTGTGTCTCTCTACCTCAATCCCCTTTCTTTCTCTTTTTACTTCTCTCTCTCTGTCTCTCTCTCTCTCTCTCTCTCTCTCTGTCTCTCTCTCTCTCTCTCTCTCTCTCTCTGTCTCTCTCTCTCTCTCTCTCTCTCTCTCTCTCTCTCTCTCTCTCTCACTCTTTCTCTTTTTCTGTTGCAGCCTCACTCATTTCCTTAGCGACAGGGTGCTCTGGAGAGCCATTCTCTGGTCATCCTCAGCTGAGGCCTACCATCATGTCAGAACGAAAACGGGCCGTGCAAGCCTCCCTGTGGCTCTGTGTGTGTGTGTGTGTGTGTGTGTGTGTGTGTCCCTCAGAGCCCGAGCGGTCTGCAGGGACCGATATGTTCGGTTGGTGGCGGGGGTGAATTTCCACAATCTCCCCAGTGGGAGTACTTGTGCAGGGACTCACTGCCTGGGTCAGACTGACCCGTTTGAAGCGGCATTATGGGCCAATCGGCCATCGTCGCTATTGCTTGCAACAGCCCATAATGCAACAGCGAGAGCGGCGATGGCTGATCTGCCCATAATGCTGCAAATGCGATCGAGATGCATTTCAGGAAAAGCCTATTTCAGTCAGAAACTATCCCCAATATCAGAGAGAGAGAGAGAGAGAGAGAGAGAGAGAGAGAGAGAAAAGAGGGATAGAGGAGAGGACAAAGAAGAGAAGGAGCACAATCTCACCATCTCACATTTCGGCCCCCTGAGTGTTGAACACAAATTGCAAAGAGCCTTTCCCGAGCCTTGTATCATTAGTGATGTGCAAGGGTCTTCGGTCTATCAATCAATTCAAATAGACCCAATCGCTGAAGGAGCAGGCAGGGACGTGGACACAAACAGGGCCACACAAAACGAAAACACGATGGGAAAGTGACGTTTGGCATTTAAGATCTACGTCTTCCCGTGGGGGTCTTCATCACGAATCACTGAAGAATAACATTTGGAAAATGTTCACTTGACCTACTCGTACACTCCACTTTCTGCTTGAGGATGTGTGTGTGTTTAAGTAGTGTGTGTGTGTGTGTGTGTGTGTGTGTGTGTGTGTGTAGGGCCAACAAGCTTGCCCGGTCAGGTATTGTTATCTACAATGGAAACTAATTACACAACAATTTACTGTCTTATTGTTTGAGTGTAAGCAAGAGAGCATGCCAGATCTGTGAAGCACTGTGCATACCAGTGCTGCTGGCACAACTGGCACAATGGTACCGTCACCTCGGTAACTGACTAAGCTCGGCATTCTCCACTGCGGCATGAAATTGGTTATTAAATATACCATATGTTGATCTGGAGAAGGAGCTCCAGATCTTTTTTGCTTGCTGTCTCTTTTATAACTCTCTCTCTCTCTCCGTCTCTCTCTCTCTCTCTCTCTTTCACACACACACACACACACACACACACACACACACACTCAGACAAACACACACACACACACACAGCATTTTGTGATATCCATGCCATGAGACACCTCAGGACAAAATGCATAGTGTAAGCTTTTAATCAGGCAGGAGTCGATTTATGAGATGTCCTGTTAAACACACATGGGAACACAATACTCACACACACACACACACACACACACACACACACACACACACACACACACACACACACACACACACACACACACACACGTTGCCCAGGGTACTGAGAGTGGAAGGTTTTAGGAGTTCAAAAGCATGTCACTGACACATTGTCCTTCACACGCCCCTCACACACACACACATCAATGCAACAATGTACTACATGTACAAGACACTGTCACTCCACTCTCCACACACACGGGTTTGGATGATGTAAGGTTGTGAATGGAGGCGGAGACGAGGCTGGGTGACAACAAACGCCAGTGTCAGTCAGGAGGCTCAGGGGAGGCGTTGAGTGACTCAAGGCAGCTCTGTTAGGTTGGACTCCGACCCCGTGCCAGACGCCCCCCCTGCCCCCCCCCCCCACCTGCCCCAGCCTGCCTCCCTGCCAGCCCTAGGTCCCCCTCAGGGCCTAGGCGAGAGGGGGGAGCGGGATGGAGAGGCTGGTGGTGGCGGGGGCCATGGGGAGTGGCGGCTCCGGCATCTGGGTAGTCAAGCCCCATTAAGCGGCAGGGCTCACTGCCACACCGGTGGCATTACCGAGCTGTCGACAAACGCCAGCCGAGGCGCCGCATGTGACACGAATTCCAAAGCACCGGGGACTCTCGGATGCTGTGTGTGTGTGTGTGTGTGTGTGTGTGTGTGTGTGTGTGTGTGTGTGTGTGTGTGTGTGTGTGTGCGTGTGCATGTCTTTCACTCTCTCTCTCTCCCTACTCTCTTTTTCTCTCTTTCTCTCTCTTTGTATTTTGTGTGAGTCTGTGTATTTGTGTGAGAATATGTGTGCGTTTGTGAGTGAGTGAGTGAAAGAGAGAGAGAGAGAGAGAGGAAGCATAAGAGGTGTTTTCTAGCACTTGCTGTTATAGCTCTACCCCCCCACCCCACACACACACACACACACCCCTTCTGCCTGATCTCAGTGTACAATTCAGGCTGAAATGGGGTAACAAAAGGTGTCGGTGTTTAACTGAGAAAGCGTAGCATTTCGCCGGCACACCCTGAGACGGGATTTGAATTCTGTATGGCACCCAAAGGCCCCGCTGTCCTTGTGTACAAGCCTGTAAACAAGACGAGAGCACTGGCAACTGTTTCCCTTCACTGGCTCAGAGTTTGTGCTGCCGCTATCCAGACACTGCTTTCCCACTGTTGGTGTGATCATTTGGCTTATAGGCTGCAGTGTTTCTATTCACATATAAATCAAAGACAAATCCAAAATTCCACAACAATTACAAATAAAGATGTGTCAAAAAGGCTTTTAACATTTAAGGGTATCTTGTTAGGGGGTAGAATTTGTCAAAAATAAAGGACTTAAAGGCTTGATAATATTCATTACTGGGAAATCTATCACCATTATGTCCTGTTGGAGAGCATTCACGGATCACTTGTAAAGAGCTCATTTTCTAGGGCATATTGTCGTTTTGACCTCTGCATATTTCACATTTCAGCAGGAGATGAGACAATGACCTTTCACTCTTTGTCCAGAAATAGGACATTTTTGCCTCTCACAATATTAACGTTTTTTAAAAAAAAAGTTATTCAAATCTGGTAAGATGAACAATTGGCGATATAAATGCCAGGGAGTATTTCTTACCTGCATCAGGGTCATCCCTCTTCTTGAAGGCCACTGACACAGATCAAGTGGAAGAATGCAGCTCTGAATCCTCCAAATTGCATATCTCCTTTCAGCTCAATGCTGATCACGCTTTTCTAGCTTTTAGCGTGTTTATGACTCTGCTTGTGAGAGCTCCAAATTTGATGGTGGTTTATTGTACACAAAGCACTTCCCCCCCTCCTCAATAGGCACGTATTTGCATCTAGAACAGACTTTGATGTATCACTATCAGGTACTGAAAGGACCAAATAGGGCTGTATTTCCTCCTAATCTATTGGGGCTTTGTACACTAAAACAAACACTGAGGGTATTGAAATTTAAATGACCCTGGAAGCGATCCAATGCAGAGCACAAGGTCTGAATAAGAGAACAGAAGCTGAGGCATTACAGGGAGCCAGCTGTATTTCATCCAATGCTTTAGTGCTTTGCAAAGCCAACCACATTCTCAGGTAGTAAACACTATACAACAACACAGGATGTTTTTAGACTTCATGCAGTTCTTTTTATAACTCGTATATGAGATCTACCATAGTTATGGTAGTGGTGTGGAGTTTAGATGTTTTATTCTATCATGTGTACAGTGCAATGCAATGTGCAGGTATTGATTCCATCCAGTTTCTTTGAAACACACATGCATAGCATCGCCACATAATTATATGCACTCACTGCTCTGTGAGTTGATCTGCCCTTTACATCTAAATAAGTCTTTGACATTAAGCCAAATTAAAAGCCCATTATTGCACAGAGTCAGACCTCCATTTAGAAATGCCTGCCTGCCTGTCTGCATGGCTGCTGCTGCAGCAGCTGTCACATGTGCTCCCTGTCACAGAGTCACGGGCTTTAGAAATAAGACCCTCTCTCTGGGCTTCCCCTGTAACGTCTGTCAGAAGGGGGAAGACCAGGGCTGAATGCCGTGACACCACAACGATGCAACTGCTTAACATGCGAGGAAATGCACCGCCGGCTCTTTTGAAGTGCCCTTTTTTTCCACCCTTCTAACAGTCTTCTCTCTTCCCTCTCTCTTCTTTCTTTCTCTCTCTCTTTCTCCCTTGCTTTTCACCTGTCATGCCACAGGAAGTGGAGGTTAGTCACTCTCTCTAAATCTGCCCTGTGCACTGATGCCATGCTTGTGATCTTCTTCTTAAAGCTGAAAAGAGGGGAAGCCCTGCAGGTCCCTCAGGATTACACATTAACTGCTCATTTTAATCACCAAAGCCTGTGTCTCGAGGGGGGACATTCTACACTCCATCGTAACACTGTGCTGTGGCTCGATACATGCTACGCTACTATGCTACGTAACATGACACTTCATAACATACATGACCCTATATACCATGACACTTTATTACATACATGATACTGTACAGCATTACACTTCATGTCATAACTTTACACATTATAACATGTATGATGTTGCATAACATAATGGAATACTGTTTATAGTGTTACAGAAGCATAGGACATACTTCCTTTACTTGCTTAAAGGGATGTTTCACTATTCCTTTGCCTGAGAATCCAATTTATCGTGTTTGATATCGGTTGCTATATTCTGTTTCATATTTTGCATGAAAAGTCCCATGCATTGTTGTAAATACAAGATGTCCTTGTTGTGTATGATTTGGGTGTTTGACACTTATTAGTCGTGGTGTGCAGTTGTGCGCTACTGGTTATTTTAAATGAGCTCTAAACTATTGTCTTTCTTTCCCTGGTTGTTATAAGGATGACTACATCCGGACAGTAGAGGACACCCAAGGCTCTGAGGAAAGTAAGTCACCAAAGTACCATACTGGCTTGTCTGTCTGTCTGCTGTGCATCACTTCACAGTGAAGTCTGTATGATTCAGCTGTATAATAAAATAGCCCAGGAACACACTTTCTACAGGAGAGACTTGCTCTTAGCCATTATTCTGACAAGTCCCCCGCAATGTAGAATCAGTGCCAAACCTGGTGACGTCCAAAGCACTGCCAGCACCTCTTATCTTTATGCATTAGCTCCCAAGACTTTCCTATCCTTGGGACACCTTTTTTGATGAGTTTGATTCTGAATGCTCTTTCATTTAATTGCACGGCACAAAAAAAAAGATGAGGTCGCCCATACCTTTAACTGTCAGCTTTTGGATGATTAAGTGAAGTTGTGCTTTAGTGTAACAAAAAAAAAAAAAAGTTCGATTACCAGGGAGATGGATGCCCTGAGCTGCCTGGTCCATTACTGAAAATACCACGATGGAGCGTTTTGTGTAATTGCCTCTGTGGAGATCCCGCTGGGATTTCATCAGTGGTGTGTTTGGCCCAGAGATGATTCAGATGGGGAAAAAAAAGGAAAAAGACTGTGTGATTTTGGGATCTTGCAGGTGACAGTTGCGAATTACAAAAAAAATGTTTCACGCTTCTCTCACTCTCTCTGTCGCTGTCCTCCGGCTGATTCTCTACTTTGATATTTTCCCTCTAAAGACGGTCCTCTCCTGTGGATTAACTTCTCTTTGATGTTCCCACTGGCCCCTAATTCATTTTGGATGTATAAAAAAACATAACTGAAATCTCCTAAAAAATGTCACCTGTTTGTATATACGGCCCTAGCTGTTTAGGCAAATGGATCTTATCTAGTTTCTCTGGCGCGGGGTTGATGACTGTAAGATGCCCTGTGTTTTTTTTTTTGTTTTTTTTGACCATGTCTAACTAGCCCACCCACTCAGCTCTACATGAAAGAGCTGTGGGAGCTTTGCAGGGAAAAGGCGAGATGAGAGCCGGATGATTCTAGAAAAGTGCCCGGCATCATCTCGCCCGTTCCCACATCAGTGGGAATAGCTAATACGTGCATAAGAGGTCCATATGCGCTGACAAGTGTTCATTTTTAATGGCGTTGATTTAATCCCCAATGCGACCAGTCATGTAAGCCTAATAGACTAGCTCTCACATCAGTGTATTTTATAATCTTGAAGGGGGGGTGAGGGGGGTGGGGATCAGTGCGATTTTGGCTTTGAACCGTTACCATCAGAAATTGCAAAAGAACCACGCAACATCAGAGGGTTCCTGTGGAGATTTAGATGTCAGTTTCTGTGACATGCCCTGAGGTTTATTTGACTCATCACATTATCAGGATACTGCCTTGGATTTGCCTGCAGTTGGATTACTCTATCAATGCTTATGGATAGAGCCCTTAATTCTTTTCTTTCAATTTTCTTTCATGGTTTTCTCTTTTCTTTCTTTCTTTCTTTCTTTCTTTCTTCTTTCTTTCTGTCTTTTTTGTTTCATGTTTCATTTCATTTTTTCATTTAATTTTTTCATAAATTTATTTACAACACACATTAATCAACATTTCATCCAAGATTCCAGTGGTTCGGCTAAAAAGTGGTGGAAATGCGGACTGGCTCGCTAGGTAGCATCAAGGTTTAAAGGAATCCTGAGCGGAACCAGTTGAAGAACCTGATGTGTGAACCCTGGTGGTGAAAAAGCTCTATCTGTGTCAGGTCCTTGCAGGAGCCCCAAAAGTTCCTCAGGAGCCTGGCCGTGAAATCCTTTGATTTCGGCTCTGTAAACATTGCCTCTTTCGGGCACAGAAAAGGCTTTGTGGTTCTGTTGACATAATTACTGCGGAATTTTAAGTTCTGATAGGTCTTAGTTCTCACCCCGGGCAATGAGATGCACCAAACAACAGTGTGTGCAAACAACTTCTGAATGAGTTAGCAGCAGAGAAAAAAAGAAAAAAGACACATTCTGGCAGCAGCTCCACTTTGAGATTCAGTCTAAATGCCTCGGCTTTTGAAATAAGATGCGGAAGGATGAGGAGCTCTAAAAGGTTAATTTCATATTTGAAGGCAGACAGACGGGCAGCCCCTTGTTCGTTAGAGTGACCTGAGGGGGCCGGCGAGGAGGACAGCATAACCATGGACGACGGAGAGCAGAGCGGAGCGATGCAGCAGGCAAAGCCGAAATCACATCCCAGAAAATTCTAGAGCCGTGTCGGCGTTTCTATGGAAACGTCAGCCCTCCTCCTCGAGATAAGCCTTAAGGCGTACGCTTGGGTGGAGAAAGTAAAGCGATGAGGGAGAGTCAAATACAAAATCAATTTTCTGTCGCTCAATAAAAGTCGCCGAGTTGCAGAGCTGCTGGGTGGATGACCGTCCGGCAAAATCACAATGGTTACTCGCCCTGTGGACCCTTTGAGTGATTACGCTCCCGTGAGGATAAAATGTATCCCCTCGGTAGCAATTACTGTGTCTTAGAGTCTATGTTTTTTAAAAAGAAAACATCAAGGTGATAGACTCATCTCATCTCTAGAGGTTGTTATTCGGAGTGAAACAAGTGTCTCTCTTACCAGAAGGCAGGCAAAATTCTTTATCTTCTGGCTGCTTTGCTGAGGAATGAATCTGAATTCATATGGTGCAACATCTTTGCATTTCCATATGGTGCTTCAGATATTGGATTCGTTCTAACAGACAAAATGGCCCCCGAGTTGATCTGGAGTGTAGGTTTCAAGCGCTCTGATGCCTGTTCCAGCTCGGAGACAAATCATCCAGCTCATTTTGTTTTCCCACAAATAGGCCTAGTGCTAATCAGAGTTTGGCACAGCTCGGTGAACATGTTGATGGAGTCACGCCTAGAGTGGCCAAACAAACAAACAGGACTCCTGGCGAACTCACAGGAGGATTATACTGCCCCAGCGATATCGTTATATGCCGGTAGTTCACAAGGCTAATAGAAAAAAATATAATTCACCAAGGCTCTCATTGACTGTATTTCCCAGACATGGTTGGAGCTGTGGACAGGGTCGAAGGTCACGACTTCAGGGGCGATATTTCTCTTCCTGCTCTCTGAAGCTGGATTGAAAGTGTGCTTGGACTCCCCCAGCATCAATAAATGACACAGATGTGAATTGAGGGGTATCAAATGTACTGTAGCCGTGTTGGCCTTCATCATGGCAAAAAATGGAACCTCAAACCCTGGTGGTTTGTGATTGAACAGACAAGAAAAAAATAGGTAGTCAAGATGTGTATGTGTGTGTGTGTTTTGCTGACGTACATTAGAGAGAAAGAGAGAGAGAGGGGGAAAGAGGGAGAGAGAGAGGGAAACTGCAGTGCCCTGTATAAAGGACTGCAACACTGATGATTAAAATGAGAACCTTTATCTCTCTCTCTTTTGTTCTCTCACTCTGTCTCAATCACACACACAGACACACACACACACACACAGACACACACACACACACACATTCTTCCTCTCCCTCTTATTTTCCCTCTACCTCACAACCCACTCTTTCTTGTCATCAACGAGCTTGCTATTCTAATAGCCTAGTCCTTCACCGTTTGATTGACAGGAGGCCGTTAGATAATTGGGGACCTGTTCTCCGTGAAATATCCCACAGCCCTTGAGACCTGCTCTATGTTGGAGGATGATTTTGCACCTCTGCTCTGCAACAGTCTCCCTTTTGGATGTGTGTGTGTGTGTGATTTGTGGGGACGTTGAAATGATTACATTTGTTGCCCCGGCCACTGTGAGGCCAAATGAATCATCGTCTACTTGGAGCGCACGGTCAGGCTTCAGGGTATTTGTTTTGTGTTGTGAGTTGTTTCCACGTTGTCTCCATCATAGCCCCCCACCTCCTCCTCCTTCTCCCTGAGAAACAGATGGCATAGTTTCCTCAGACCCATAAAGGGCTGCTGTGTGGCCCAGCCGCATGTGCCATCCGATGTTATTCTCCATTTCCTGCAGCTCGGCGCTGAATTATTCATGCCTTATTGAGGCCAGCGCAGACATAAACCCAAGGATTTCTGATATCTGCATTTTATAAGGCCGTCTCCAAACAGCCCAGAAGTCTTACTTTGTCCAATTATGTTCTCGTGACTTTTTTTTACACTGAACTGAGATATTGACTGGCAAGCGCAAATGAGAATTTATTTTGGCCACTGCCCTATATGGGGGAATGAGATATCCTTCAGGCACTTGACATTCCTTCGTGGTTTTTCCAAATCATATGATATTGGCTGACTGTATTTCAGTGTTATTTTAACTATATGCCTTCACCTTTATGCAAATGAATGTAGTCATGTTATGTTTTCACAAGGCAATGCTTTGAAAAGAGTGAGATAGAATGAAAAACAGGCATTTTTCTGTGCTTCTATTTCATAGATATATCCTTTGTATCTTGTGTCTTTGTTGCGTGCATAGGTTTGGACACCACCAAGGACCCCTGTCAGAAAGTGAAGTGCAGTCGCAACAAGGTGTGCGTTGCCCAGGGTTACCAACGTGCCATGTGCATCAGCCGCAAGAAACTGGAGCACCGGTGAGTGCACAAGCTGGGTCTGTGGGGAAAGAGAGTGAAAGAGAGAGAGAGTAAGAAAGAAAGAGAGAGAGAAAAAGGTTGAGAGAAAGAAAGAAAGAAAGAAAGAAAGAGAGAAAGACAGAGAGATGCCTCTAGTAGAGAGAATAGCGAACAGAGACTGTGTGCATAAGACCACAAAAGACCAAGTGTTCTCTTATCTTAAAGGAGAATTCCGGTGTGATTTTGACCTAAAGTGTTTTGAAACATGATACCGAGTGTGAACGTATGTCTCATAGCCCATCTCGGCTTGTCCCCTGCACTCCGAAATCTGGCGCTAGTTAGCCGATGCTACCAACAAGGCGGTCAATGGTGGTGCCTCGGCATCGGCATAGCCATGCAAATGCGTATCTCCACACTTCATTGGTAGACTTCCGAGGGCCCTGACATTTAAAACGAGACATTGAGAGCTTTGAAAAAGCACTGGTAGTTTACTTACAAGACGATTTATACAGACAGTATCTTCTCGAAGTTTAGCGTTTGCAGCCATCTTGAATTTAGTCACGATAAGTCGAGCGACGAGTAAGAATGAACAGGTATGATAAGGGATCAGATTCCAAAAATAATTCCGTGGAAATGCATGGATTCCAGTTGCTGCTACTGGAAGAAACTGTAATCCATGCATTTCCACAGAATTATTTTTGGAATCTCAGTGTGGAGATACATTGAGCCTCGTAAATGGTGTAAAACAGTGATTTATTTGCATGGCTATGCCGATGCCGAGGCACCACCATTGACCGCCTTGTTGGTAGCATCGGCTAACTAGCGCCAGATTTCGGAGTGCAGGGGACAAGCCGAGATGGGCTATGAGACATACGTTTACACTCGGTATCATGTTTCAAAACACTTTAGGTCAAAATCACACCGGAATTCTCCTTTAAGGTTGAGGGGTATTTTTTAGGATGCCACCGGATTAACCCATAGACAGATCAGTTGATGGAGTGGTGAGCATGTGTGATCGAAGCCTGCCTGTTTAGGTGAAGCCCATTCATTTGTGTTTAAGATGTCTTTGATTGGACACTAAATAGCCAAGCCCTGATAATATTCAAATAGTCAAGCCCTGATAATGTTCAGTTCCTAAAAGCTAAAGGGTGAAGAGTTACAACATGCAGTTGTTTACAACACACATGCAGTTGTTTGCTCCTAGAGCATTTCCCTTACTGTTTGAAGTGTGGAACATCAACACCCTGATTGAGATTGAGTTTGTTTTATTGAATAACCGGCCACTGGTCCTCAAGAGCCATTTCACACAAGCAGTGCCTTTACAAAGTGGATGGAGGAAAAGCAATGACAGCCGATCGCTCCAGACATCACAGGGTGCTTCTGATTGAATCCTAATGGTGTCCCCAAGATGTCCCTGATATGCCCAGACGTGTCGCAGTTCTCTCTGTGCTTTATGCAGGGCAGGGCACACAGACAGACAGACAGACAGACAGACAGAGAGAGAGAGAGAGAGAGAGAGAGAGAGAGAGAGAGAGAGAGAGAGAGTGAAAGACAAAGAGCAGTGGAAATGTGGAGCTCCACTCTCCTCTCTGCCTCACTCTCCCTCGCTTAAGCAAAGAAGCGCGAGGGCACGAGCGGAGTAAGAGCGAAATTAATGGAGTGAGACGTCATTATAGGCCAAGTCTATCCGCGGCCGGTGTTTATCTCTCGCGCTGCGAGGGGACTTCTCGCAGGAAGTCACCCCTGATATCTTGCTGGTGAGATAATGGGGTGGCAGCGGCTGTTCGGCAAGGCTGGACGCGACACGAGGCTTGTGGTCAGGTTTCCTCTCAGCGTTATTAGCATCGGCAAAAGAACGGAAAAAAAACAGACTGGAGGTTGGCTGCAGTTAAAGACAGATGTGCTCACAAAGTGTGACGCGCTTTTAAGGGTTAGAATTGCTATTAGAGCTAACTGAGAATCTATCCATGGCAGGCTATCAGACAGCAGGGTTGTTAAATGGGGCCAACTTTGTGGTTTTGTGCTTTTTACTTCTATTCTTGGATCAAAGTATGGTGTTAGACTTTATTGTTGGGATCCAAGTAGAGGATGTCTGTGTGTGTGCGTGTGCGTGTGCGTGTGCGTGTGCGTGTGCGTGTGCCTGTGCCTGTGTCTGTGTGTGTGCATGTGTGTGTGTGTGTGTGCTTGTAAGGGGTTCATCACTACAAGCCTCCATCTAAATGCGCGTCACCAGGCCACACAGATTGTTGAGAGCTGTCTGCATGTCCTTGAACTGCAGCATTCTTGATGCACATTGCCGTGTCAGGTTGCAAGATTAAATCCTGCCCATGACAAAAAAAGGTGTGTGAAAAATGCCTCCTCCATATGACAGTGATGTTTACCTTCTCTCTTATGGGCAAATAGCAAGCGTTTACAATCTGGTCATTATTGGTGTGACCTAATGAATATGTAGCAGTGTGTTTGACCTTGGGGTGGGAAGCGAATGACTGAGACACACTACAGTAAACGCCTCTCGTTGTGTTGTGTTGTGTTGTGTTGTGTTGTGTTGTGTTGTGTTGTATAGTGCTGCGTTGTGTTGTGTTGTGTTGTGTTGTGTTGTATAGTGCTGCGTTGTGTTGTGTTGTGTTGTGTTGTGTTGTGTTGTTGTTGTGTTGTGTTGTGTTGTGTTGTGTTGTGTTGTGTTGTGTTGTGTTGTGTTGTGTTGCGTTGCGTTGTATAGTGCTGCATTGTGTTGTGTTGGGCTGTTGTTGTGTTGTCAGCCCTCCATCAGACTGAGGCATGTCTTTTTTTCCCATCCTGGGTTCACAGGATCAGGCAGCCAGTGCTTATTCACCCACATGAGAAGAGCTGCAAGACGTGCCCAGTAGCCAGCGTTGTGCCTGTGTGTGGGTCGGATGGACACAACTATGCCTCAAAGGTGAGACCACGGACACACTCACACATGTACACACACACACACACACACACACACACACACACACGTATCGAAATGTCTTTCCTTACCTGATATGCTAAAAGAAAACCAGTGAAATTTTGCATGTACTTATTAATCCATGTTTTATTTTTCTCATTCTGCTCATTTTTACGATCCATTATCATATCCATTATTGTGTATCTGTGATGCTGAAGGTGTGCACTATAGACTATTCAGTGTTCTATTCAAGTTCTATGTCTGACAGCAATATCTGAAAGGACTTTAGTATGGATGTGTTAGATACACCCACCCACACACACACACACACTCTTCCCCGCTCACCCTCTCTCTCACACACACTGGTGTCCACAGAGACTCAGTGTGTGTGTGTGTGTGTGTGTGTGTGTGTGTGTGTGTGAGGGATGTCTGAGTGTGATTAATGTGTGTTTGGGCTTTG